>NW_005872134.1:37496-92586 GCF_000147115.1 Myotis lucifugus
ACGGTTCAGCAGTGACAAATCACAGAGGAGGGAAATTGTGATTTTAAAATAAGTTGTTATTGATTCCAGAAGAGAGGAAGGGAGGAGAGAGGAGAGAGAAACAATGATGGGAAAGAGAAACATGGACGGGCTGCCTCCTGCGCGCCCCCCTACGGGGGATCGAGCCCGCAACCTGGGCGTGTGCCCCAACTGGGAATCGAGGTCCTGGGGCCACGCTCAGTCCACTGAGTCACACCAGCCCAGTTATCTTTTTAATTTTAGCTTCACCCACCCCCCTTTTATTCCCCTTAGGATCACTTCTGATTAAAGTGTTGTCTATCTTGAATGGGTAGAGTCCGCTTCCCTTTGGTGAATGACAACAGCGTGTGTACCCACAGGAAGAATAACAGGTATATGCTTTCCACTATATTACTTTTTGAAATCAAGCATTTTAACATTTATACTGTGCTCACTTCTGAGGACAGGGGTATAACCATACCCCACACCAGCCACACAGAAAGCGGCATTTCCCCCACTGAGATGAACTGAATGGCACCCAAACACAAATCTCACATCCTTGACTGAACATGCTATGTGCGTGATCTTGGGCGAATTCACCGACTTTTCTGTACTGGTTTGTGATCCTTTTGTAAAAATATATTTGTATTGATTTCAGAGAAAAAGGAAGGAAGGGAGAGAGAGATAGAAACATCCATGATGAGAGAGAATCATTGATCGGCTGCCTCCTGCACGCCCCCCACTGGGGATGGAGCCCGCAACCGGGCATGTGCCCTGACCGGGAATGGAACCCTGACTTCCCAGTTCGTGGGTTGATGCTCAACCTCTGAGCCACGCCGGTGGGACTGGCTTGTGACCTTTAAGTTGCCCGGCTGGTCCCGGACTGACCCGAGGCGGCACACGGAGCCGGCGCCGCTCTGTGAGGGGTCGGGGCTGACGCTCACACCTGCGGTCCGTCTGTCAGTCACCCTCGGCCGCCTACCTGTCAGCTTCAGCTCCACCTGCGAGGCTGCGGCGAAGGTGGCGTTCACCCGGCTGCGGGTGGCGTTGAAGCTGTCCACCGTCAGCGTGGCCGGCTGCCGCTTCCCCAGGTACTCGTAGTGCCCCTTCCACACGGAGCCCACGAAGAACACGTCGGAAGGAACTGCGGGGGGAGACACGGGGTGTGAGCGGCACAGAGCAATCAGTGTGGGTGTGACGGCCGGGCAGGCGGCGTGCGCAGGGCGACGCACAGACAGGGACGAGGGTGAGGACGGTGACCCCAGGGCCCCGCCCCGCGGCAGCTGTGAGACCCAAGTGCACCCGGGCGGGGCCGCTGGGAGGGGCCAGCTCGCGCCTGTCACTTCGGGGGAGGAATATTCCAGATGCCAAGCCGGCCGGCGGAGGCGGAGTGTGTGCTGAGGCGGCTCGATGGTTAGAGTTTATCGGGCTTAATAAGAAGTGTGATAAATTGACCGTGAAATCACGGCGGATATTTTAGAGCTTCCAGCTCCGCGCTGAAGGGCAGGGGGCTCAGAGGGGCTGAGGGTGACAGGGTCGGGTCTCCTGCCCTCACAGCCTGAGTCTCGCAGCCCCGCTCGGACGCGACGGGCCCGTTAGGAGGCCCCGGGCTCTGCTTCCTGAGGTCTTTACACACTGAGCCAGCCGCTCTCACCCCTCCCCCGTTCCTCCCTTTACTGACTTCCTAGACTATTCCACAGGGGAGGACATCCCTCCATGATGAAAAAATCATATCTCGAGGGCCTCATACTATATGTATCTATATGTGTACATGTGCCCTTGACCGGAATCGAACCTGGAACCATCCAGTCCGCAGGCCAACACTCTATCCACTGAGCCAAACCAGCCGGGGCTGGCCCTATATCTTTACAAAGAGGATCTATTCTGTTTAAAAAGCGTGTACAATCTGAGCACATCGTATTGTTTAAATATTCCCTAGAGTTACAAGAGGGGGAGGTGAGGCGGCTGAGTTTTGGAGGGAAAGACGCCTGTCCCCGGGCACGGCCTGCGTCTCTCCGATGGGCCTGGTCGCGCGTTAGGCAGGCACCACACACAACACAGAGCTCTGGAGGCCGAGGACGCCTGGACCCTGGAGGCGCCTGGGAGAACACAGAGCGACACACCTGAACTGCTCGCACCCGGCCCGCGGCCCCAGGCCTCACTCACTCCCGTGCCCGTGGGCGGCAAGGGTGGCCACCCTCTTTAGAAGGCTCTCCATTATACCACAGGCTCGCGCCAAAGTGTGTCCTTTCCTGCCCACGAGATGCCCGAGGCACCTTCGCACGAACCCCCGTGCTGATGCCACGGGCCTGTCTGTGCGTCTTGTGAGGCCCCCGACCACGGTGTGACAGCGATAGAAATTGGTGTGGCCTTGGCGTTTGCAAGGAATGAATCTCGCACGTGGTGGTGGGCTCAGGGCATCGGAAACTGTCAAAATGCGCATCCGTGGGCCGAGCGCCGCGCTGCGTGTGACCGCGACCTGTCCCTGGTCTGGAATACAAACCTGGCGTTTTAGTAACTGTGTCATTAACTCCTCTCACTCCTTTACCTACAAGTAAAGAGACAAACTGTCATTTTCAAGAGCATTGATTTTGGAATAAGTTTGAAAAAAATGTCAAATGGGAGCGGTTTTCTTGCTCCGGATTTCCTGCGTGTACAAAGTCAGCTGTCTCCTCCGTATCCATGGAAACCCCTCTGTTCGCAGCAGCATGTCCTGCTGGAAACCAGGGCGGCCTAGGCCGTGTGTTTGCGTTTCTGTGCTACAACAGAGAGCCTTGCAAATGAGGGTGGTTTCGTCCACTCCTGACTCCTGTTTGGGTCATGCTGCCCCCTCCCAACCCAAAGGTTAACAAAATAGCTAAGATTTCATAACTCCCCTTAACTTATGCATCCCCACCGCATCCATGAACCTGCAAGTGAATGTCAAATACCGCCAAAGTATGTCTCTTGCAGAGGTTTAATTTGGTCTATCAAGTTACATTTATCTCAGAATCTCTTCGCTTTTCTAGTTTTGTATCAAACTACAAGTCATCATTTTTAAAAGTCTGTCTACTTCTATTTCTGAGAGAGAAAGGCCAGGAAAAGTGCGTAAGGATTCCTAACTGCAGGACTATAAGCTCCAGGAAAGGAGCACTGCGGGGTGGGCTCCGCCACGCTCCCTAACCCTTCTCGATGGTGGTTGGCACTCAGCGTGCGTAGAACCTAAGCAGGTGGGGAACCGGAAGGTGAGCTCTCATCAAGTCTGACCCAGGATTATGACTCTCATTTGTAAATATGCAAATTTGTGTGCGATTAGTGCATCATTTCCATGTTAATAGCTTTTGTAATTTCAAAGGTAGAACCAGTGTCAAGAACACATAAACTCATATTCCACCACCAAACAGCCTGTGGTCTTTACACTCACAGGGTCTGGTTTAATATAAATATAGCACTTGGTGACGTTTGTCCCTTTTCATTAAAAGATACATTTTCCAAATATATACACTATCTTTCTTTTCACTCGCCATGCTTTTCTTCAGCCAAATCGCTTTTCTCTTTGGGTGAACGTGTGATTCGCAGACCATAACATCTGCGTCTGCCCTTAGCCTCACACACTTCCTGCACACACGTGCACACGGGGCCCACACGGGAAGCACGGAGGGTCGGGGCTGACATCACCCCGGGGCTGGCACCCGGGAGCTCACACCTGACGCCAGCCTGATGGCGCCGGCGTTCGCTCTGCCGCGCGGGAGGCCTGTCCGCCTCCTCCCCGCGGACTTACTTTTACAGACGGGCGACTTCCCGGTCCACTTGAGATCGGCCTTGCACGTCCTGTGCTCAGAGCCGCCAGCCAGGAAGAAGCCCGGGTGGCAGGTGTAGACCAGCGTGTAGCCGAAGGCGGGGAGCTCGATGGCCCGCACGTCCGCGTGGGCCGGCGTCTCGGGCTGGCGGCAGGCGTGAGCTGAAACGGGATGAGTTCCGTTAGGACACGGGAACCCTGTCCGTGAGGAAGGGAACATGCGTCTAGAGAAATGCAGAAGCAGGGCACTCGTTTGGGAATGGCTATGGAGTCACTTTACAATTAAACCTGTGAACACAGTATCCCCCGAAATACCATCAATATCCCGTCTCCCTCTGCGCTTCCAGCAGAATGAAGGCGGGGTGCACCCGCTCCCGCCTGCCTCCCCCTCCCCCTCTCCACCCCCATCTCGCTCTCTGCTCTGTCTCCTGTTCTCCGTCTCCCCACATAAAGTAGGCTTACAGTTGTGAGCACACAAAACAGTTTCCTTTTGTACTGTTATTCATTAATTATTCTGTTCTTTTCCATACAAACAACTGTAAACCTATGTTTGCCAGCTGCCGTACACACACATGAATATCTCCCTTCTACAGGTGCATGTGTGATTACTATGTGTAGGAATTTAGACTAGAAACCAAAGATTTGAAATACACCGATCACGTTTGGTTACCATTAAGATAAAGACTATGTTACATTTCCTTAAAGACCAGTGCTATGAACAAAACACACAGATGGACACGAGTGCAGACATGCCTTGATTTTTGTCTGAAGGCAACTAGCAAATTTACTATTTAGTTAAATAAAAAAAATAACTTTGGTCCGGCCAGTGTGGCTCAGTAGCTGAGCGTCGACCTATGAACCAGGAGGTCACGGGTGGATTCCAGTCAGGGCACAGGCCCCGGTTGCAGGCTCCATCCCCAGTGGGGGGTGTGGAGGAGGCAGCTGATCCGTGATTCTCTCTCATCACTGATGCTTCTATGTGTCTCTCCCTCTCCCTTTCTCTTTGAAATAAATAATATACATACATACATACACACACACATATATTTTAAAAAGCACACTTTAAACATTCCTGTCATGTATGGGGCATATTCCCTCAGCAGTTTGCCCCTTGCCCAGGGGAAGGAACCCTATTAGGAGCCATAGAGCAGCACCCACAGGCCCACCTTCCCTCTGTGACGTCCCTACAACGCTGTCCATTGGAGTGAGGGAGAGGCGGCTCCTCAGACCGCAGGTGCCTGGGGAACCCCTGGAGGGCCAGGTAACCCTGACCTGTCCGCCTCTGGCCACCCCGCCCCGGGGTCTCACTCAGCAGGGCTCCCCCAAACCCCCAGGGAACGCTGCTGCCCCTGGTCCCAGTGAGTCAAACTCGGAGAATCCTGGTGTGGGAGTGACAGACACTCAAAAGGACACGAGGAGCCCCTCACTCTCCCCCGAAGCTGAGCACCTCCCGGCGACGGGGCTGAGGCCGGGGCCCCACTTACGGATGCACTCGGTCTGGATCCCGCTCCACGTGAGGTTGGCGAGGCAGGTGCGCGTGGTGGAGCCCTGCACGTGGTAGCCCTTCCTGCACCTGAAGAACACGCTGCTGCCCACCTGCCGGGAGATGGACACTCAGACGCTCACGCTCCCCGGGAGCCCGCGGCTCAGCTGACACCGAGCACCAGGCCCTGGAGCCCCGAGGCTCAGCCGACACTGAGCACCAGCACCCGGAGCCCGCAGCTCAGCTGACACCGAGCGCCAGGACCCGGGAGCCCACGGCTCAGCCAACACCGAGCACCAGGCCCTGGAGCCGTCAGCTCAGCCGACACCGAGCACCAGCACCCGGGAGCCCGCAGCTCAGCCGACACCGAGTGCCAGGACCCGGGAGCCCACGGCTCAGCCAACACCGAGCACCAGGCCCTGGAGCCGTCAGCTCAGCCGACACCGAGCACCAGCACCCGGGAGCCCGCAGCTCAGCCGACACCGAGCACCAGCACCCGGGAGCCGTCAGCTCAGCCGACACTGAGCACCAGCACCCGGGAGCCGTCAGCTCAGCCGACACCGAGCACCAGCACCCGGGAGCCCGCGGCTCAGCTGACACCGAGCACCAGCACCCGGGAGCCATCAGCTCAGCCGGCACTGAGCACCAGCACCCGGGAGCCCACAGCTCAGCCGGCACTGAGCACCAGCACCCGGGAGCCATCAGCTCAGCCGGCACTGAGCACCAGCACCCGGGAGCCATCAGCTCAGCCGACACCGAGCACCAGCACCCAGGAGCCCGCGGCTCAGCCGGCACTGAGCACCAGCACCCGGGAGCCCGCAGCTCAGCTGACACTGAGTGCCAGCACCCGGGAGCCCGTCAGCTCAGCCGACACAGAGCACCAGCACCCAGGAACCCGTGGCTCAGCCGACACCGAGCACCAGCACCCGGGAGCCCGTCAGCTCAGCCGACACCGAGTGCCAGCACCCGGGAGCCCGCAGCTCAGCCGACACCGAGCGCCAGAGGCACGCGTTCCCATAGGAACTGAGAGCAGCTGCTCCCGTGGGAATGGCGCGCAGTCACCCCGTTTTCGGCCGCTAAAACACCGAGATCCATCCTGCCTGAGTGAGTTTCGTGT
Organism: Myotis lucifugus; assembly: GCF_000147115.1. Classification (NCBI taxonomy): domain Eukaryota; kingdom Metazoa; phylum Chordata; class Mammalia; order Chiroptera; family Vespertilionidae; genus Myotis; species Myotis lucifugus. Next base: position 43,872 of record NW_005872134.1, read on the forward strand.
GGGCAAACATGACATGAGTCAGGCGTGGCACATGGAAACATGAGCATATGTGTAAGGAGCAAGCACCTGCTGTCCTGACAGAACGATGCCGTGAAATAGAAAGGCCTCACCTCGTAGCCCCTGGAGCTGTTTTGTATTCCAAAGTGTGGGGTCCCCGGGTCTGGGCAGGTGTTGTGAGCAGGATCTGAAATTTACAATCACAAACTGAAAACGGGGCAGGACACTAACAGGCCGCACATAAATGAGACAATTGCCTTTAGACACATGTGTGCAATGTTTTGTATGTAGATTGGGAATTAAGGGAAATTGCTCTTTCCACCTTCTGTTGAGACGCCTTTTAGATAAGGGTCTCTCGTGCTTTAGCACTCACACCCCACAGTCTTATAAGCATAGCACCTGCTCCATCCCTCCCTGGACTCGGTCTCTCTCCGGACTTCCTACACTAGTGGTCGGCAAACTCATTAGCCAACAGAGCCAAATGTCAACAGCACTTCTTCGAAATAGACTCGCTCAGGCTGAAAACCGACTTCTGCGCATGGGCCACGAAGTTTCAATCGCACTGTACGTGCGCCCACACGTGGTATTTTGTGGAAGAGCCACACTCAAGAGGCCAAAAAGCCACATGTGGCTCACGAGCCGCAGTTTGCCGACCACGATCCTACACCAGCTGGTTAATAAACCTCCATCACCCACAGCCCCCTGCATAGCCCGGTTTTTAAGGAGTCAATCAGTGGCCACTCCTCTGGTCCTCCATGACATCAGTCAGTTTACTTAAGTCAATTTTCCTCAGAACGGAGGACACGTATTTGATGCTACAGGACGGAAGCCCGTGGCAGCCAACGGTGGCATTTTCCTGCCGCAGGACCTGGGCCATCAGGGGACACGGACGCTCTTCAACTTGCTTCCCTCCAGCTGCTCGTGGAAAACTTAAACAAAGTGTTTTCAGACGGCACCGTCTCGGGGGAGAAGCATGTGTTTAGCAGACGGAGCGCTACCATCAGCAGCACGGGAAGCAAAGGGCAGTGAGCCTGCCTGCGGGGAGGGGGGCCTCAGCCGTGGCTTCTAAGTAGATGTTGGTCCGTTTCCGAGAGAACGACCGAGACTGTCTGTGAATCAGGAGCTGCTCCCACGACCCGCAGGCAGCAGCCTGTCCCCTGCAGCGGGTGCCCCTGGCCACGCCCCTGTGCCTACGGCCGTGACCCGAGTGGGGAGTCAGGGGCTGGTGTCTGTGTCGCTCACAGGAACAAATGCCGTCTCTACCCCAGCCTGCCCATGAGACGGAGTCACCCTACACCGGGGACCGGGGGCGCATAGAAGGTCTCTTCTGTTGCAAGTTTCGCTCCCACTCCCTGAGGTCACCAGGACCTGAGTGTCCATGTGACCCTGGCTGTCATCGCTCACAGCCCAGCGGGTTCCACGGGGACTCAGTGGGGAGACAGGCAGGCGCTGGGATGGGAGAGCAAGGGCGTGGCTGGCTCCAGGCTGTGGTTGCTTCCAGAACCGGAACCTGACACCTGCCCGGAAGCTGCGGGTCCCCTAAGGAAGGCCACTGCCAGGTGATGGGCCAGGGGTGGTGACTGGGCAAGAGAGCCCGGCCAGGGCTAACAGCACAGTGCGGACTGGGGCTCCCAGTTCATTTGCACGATTTAAAGGAGGTGCCACCTACCCTGTGGGTCTCTACCCAGGGAATCAAGGGGCACGATCTAGGAGACACTGCCCTCACAAATGACCCGGTGGTACCCGCCATGTCCTCACCCTAAATGCCCGAGGGCGGCGCAGTCCTTACCGATGCAGGCGGGCTGCACGCCGCTCCATGCGCCGTCAGCCTGGCAGGTCCTCCGGGGAGAGCCCACCAGGACGAAGGGCGGCCGGCACTGGAAGGAGACCTCAGACTTGTAGGTGAAGCTCTTGCCGCTGAGCTGGCCCTCCGCGGGGGTGCCCGGGTCTCCACAGAACACAGCTGGCGGGACAGCACAGGGTCAGCGCGGAGGCGCCCCGGGCTAGGTGACCACGACCCTCACCCTGCTCTGCTCCGCCTTCGGGTACAACCATCAGGTCAATAAGTGGCTTACAGGACAGAATCTGCCTGGCCAGCATGGCTCAGGGGTTCAGTGCCAACCTATGAACCAGGAGGTCACGGTTCGATTCTGGTCATGGCACATGCCTGGGATGCGGCTCGATCCCCAGTAGGGGGCCTGCAGGAGGCAGCTGGTCCACGATTCTCTCTCATCATGGATGTTTCTCTCTCTCCCTCTCCTTTCCTCTCTGAGATCATGAAAATATATTTTAAAAAATAAATGAAGGGCAGAACCCGCCCTTGGGCAGTGGCGGCTCCACTTGGACATTGCACTGTCCTCGCCTAGTCATCAGGGACACACGGCCGCATCCTCCATCATCTCCCCAGGTGCTCACGCCCCTGCGGATGCAAAGGGGACCCGGGGGGGGGCTGTGGGGGGACTTACGCAGGCACTGGGGTGTCTCCCCCTTCCACACACCCGGGCCCTCGCAGGACAGGATGGCGGGGTGCGACAGCTGGTAGCCGGCCGCGCAGCTGTAGCTGATGCTGGCGCCCCAGCGGAAGTCGGTGCCCTCCACTTCTCCATGCAGGACGGGGGGCGGCGGGCTGCACAGGACGGCTGCCCAGAGGAGAGGACACAGGTCAGACCAGCCAGACCAACTCTGCGGCCGCACGCCGCACGATCCACGCTTTAACATGACCTGAATTTCGGGGGACGCCTACGTGCAGTCGTTTATGTTTTAATAAAAGAATGATTGAGGGAGACAGTACATCCGATCGATACAACCTCTCCCTAACCTCTCTTCGTTAATTTAGATCAAGGACAGAGAAGCGAGGCCAGCCACCATCAGGAGAGGGATTGGAGGTGACGTGAGCTCGGTACACACTCGGCCGCGGACGGAAGGAACACTCCCATCCAATCAGTCTTTCTGAGAAACAAGCTCAGGCACTGCGCCAGCGACTCGCTACTTTGATTTTTAACAGTGGGATGTATACATTTTAGTGTCATAACTGTTTTCCAATCATTTTGCAAAAAAAGGGAAAAAAGAAGTAGAAAATCATGTGATCTGTCATTTGCAAATTCGTTTACAAGCATTCCTAGTGCACAGAGGGACGATGCTCATGCCAGACGGAGCGAAGGGCAATTCCACAAGCACTTCCCGGGTGAGACGCACCGCGCACAGGGACACACCTCTGCAGACAGGTCTGCCGTGGCTCCAGGCGCCGTCCCCCAGGCAGCGGAGGGTGGCCCCCGAGGCCGGCTCCAGGACGTGGCCGGGGCTGCACTGGTAGCTCACGGTCTTGTTGAAGGTGAAGTCGGTGCCGAACTGGATGCCGTTGGCTGGTGTGCCCGGATCTCCACAGCTGATGACTGAGATGCCGGAACAAAGCAGAAGCAGAGAAACACAATGGGCATGGGATTAATTAGAGCCGGCTTCTAGGCAGCCCCTCCCCTCAGTTCCACTCAGACTGACTCCTCCATGAGTGGTCACAGCAGGGATGTTCTCTTGCCCTGCCACGGACCAGTGTTTGGAGGCGCAGATTTCTATCCCATCGGTGCCTGGTTGTGCTGAAGATATGCCATCCTGTCACTCCCTAACCCTAGCCCTAACCCTGCCCTTGCCCCTGACCTTAACCCTAACGCCTAAGCCTTACACTAATCCTAACCCTAACCCTTACCTTAATCCTAACCCTAACCCTAACCCTTACCCTAATCCTAACCCTAACCCTTACCCTAATCCTAATCCTAACCCTAACCCTTACCCTAATCCTAATGCTAAACGCTAACCCTAACCCTTACCTTAATCCTAACCCTAACCCTAACCCTAACCCTTACCCTAATTCTAACCCTAGCCCTTACCCTAATCCTAATGCTAAGCGCTAACCCTAACCCTGACCCTGACCCTTACCCTTATCCTAATCCTAACCCTAATCCTTACCCTAACCCTAATGCTAAACCCTAACCATAACCCTGCCCCTGACCTTAACCCTAACCCTAGCCCTTACCCTAACCCTAATGCTAAACCCTAACCCTAACCCTGATCCTGACCCTAACCCTGTTACCCTATCCCTTACCTTAAACCTAATACTACCCTTACCTTAACCCTAACTTTGATCCTTACCCTAATCCTAACCCTAACCCTAACCCTAACCCTTACCCTAACTCTTACCCTAACCCTTACCCTAACCCTTACCCTAACCCTGACCCTAACCCTGACCCTGACCCTAACCCTAACCCTGACCCTAACCAGGCAGGAGTGTGATCTCACCACAAAGCCAAGGAGAGAGACAGTCTGTGATCAGAGGACCCGACTCCTTCCTCCTTCCCTGCAGACTCGGTTGTCCACAGAGAGAACAAACCTTGACATTTTGTGGCCTCAGTTGGACAATGTCCAGCCCAGCTGGCCACTTAACATAGTTTCAACCATATAAACAAGAATCTAAAAGTGTCAAATACATAAAGTCAAAATATCAAACCTCTGTGTGTCTTTTTTCTCTATGTATTGAAACCACAGTATAGCACTTGGGAACATAAACCTGTTGCTCCTGGTCAAGTGCATATCATGGCCCTGTCCTTGAGTTGACCTTGATGGCCAGTTACTGACTTGTGCAGTCGGGAGCGGTGCCGGTCCAGGTCCCGTTGGCGGTGCAGTGCCGGGTGGTCAGCCCCGAGGTCCGGTAGCCCTCCCAGCAGGCATAGACCACGGAGCTGGAGAACAGGATGCCGTCGCTGCTGACGATCATGCCGTTGGTGGGCGTGCCAGGGTTCCCACAGGACACAGCTGCAAGGGACATGGAGCAAAGACACAGAGTGACATCCCTGAGGCAGTGAGTGCGGGCAACCAAAGGGCATCAGAGCAATGGATGAGGTCATTACTAAAAGACTAGAGGCCCGGTGCACAAAATTCATGCACAGGTAGGGTCCCTTGGCCTGGCTGGCGATTAGGGCTGATCTGCGGGGCTACCGGAGGGGTGATCAGGGGTCCCCGCTGGCACCCACACTGGCTGGCCTGGGGCCTGTGGGCAGCTCCTGCGTTGAGGGTCTGCCCCTGGTGGTCAGTGCGTGTCATAGCGACCAGTCGTTCTGCCGTTTGGTCGATTTGCATATTAGGCTTTTATTATATAGGATAGCAGGGCCTGACTGGCATGGCTCAGTGGTTGAGTATCGACCCATGAACCAGGAGGTCACAGTTCCATTACCCATCAGGGCACATGCCCGGGTTGTGGGCTCGATCCCCAGTGTGGGCCGTGCAGGAGGCAGCCCATCAATGATTCTCTCTCATCATTGATGTTTTTATTTTTTCTCTCCCTCTCCCTTCCTCTCTGAAATCAATAAAAATATATTTTTAAAAAGTGATGAAGATATATTATAAATAGAAATTCTTTGATGTTTTAAGAATGTTGAGATTTTTGTTTTGAGACTCATGAACTCCTCCTTCTTTTAACAACTTATTGAACCTCCCCGTCGGGGCCTAATGCTTCTGGGAGACTCTGAGAAGGCACTCTCACCGAGCGGGAGGTGACCGGGTGGGGCGTGGAATATATGGTTACGGCAAACGGTTGTGGAAATGAGAACATCACCAGCGAACACCTTTTCCATAAAAAACATGTGTCCCCAGGATTTGCACCTATGAGAACAAGTGAGAAGAAATAGAAAGCCCCAGAAGGTTTCCAGTGTGTGTGTGTGTGGCAGGGGTGGGGGGGGGGCACACACCACCATCCGTCTCTGCTGCGACTGAGTGTGACACACTCTATTGTTGCACTCCCTCCCGTGGTCTCCAGGCGATGCAGGTTTGGAGGGGTCGAATCTGAGACCCATTTTCTGTGTTGAAATGTGCGAGCGACCCGTCTCCCCCTGCATCCAGCTTTTACACGTTATGCAACTGCACTTTGCGTTTTCTGAGCTGGGGCCGCTATGCACTGAGACCCAATTAAGCTCTTAGCGAATCACTGAGCTCGCTTACGCTTTGCTGAAACGGAACTCCGTGTCATCTCCCCGAAACGGGGTCGCACGGAACACATGCTCCTCACTGTTCTCATGTTTCACCTCTCAAATCTGCAGAGCGACAGTGCTCGCGGGAAACCCAGTTCAGAACGCCCCGTCCCAGCGAATGGCCGTGCTGAGCGGCATCCGGGTGTGTCCGTGCTCTTGGGAGCTATGTTTTCCTACCAAATTTGGTTCATTTATAACCAACAATTTTTCAAATATTGTTCTGCCCCATTATTACTCTCCTTTTTCTTCTAAAACTCCAGGTACAGAGCAGTAAACTGCTCCATGTCACCAGGTAGTAATTATCCTGCCATGAGCTTTTCTCTGTTTTACAGATTAAATGATTTCCCTTCACCCGTCTTTAAGTTAAGTGACCCTTCTGCCAATTCTATCTGTTGCTAAGCTCACCCAGCAACGTTTTTTTTAAATATGAAATATGTATCTTCAGTTTCAGAATTTCCACTTTGTTTCATTTTCTTATTTTCATTTCTCTGTTGACATCCCCTGTTTATGGTTCTAACTGAAGTCTTTTTCCATATGTTTAACACCTGCTTTAAGTATAGGTGTCACTTCCGACATTGGGGTCATCTCAGGTGAGCGTCTAGTGTTTGTTGGACGGGGTCGGTGTGCTCTGAGTGTGTACTGTACTGTCTGCTGCACATCGTGGAGGAAACGTGTCCTGGATGATGTCGTTCCGTGACAGGTGCTGGGTGTCGTCCTGGTGGCTTTTCAGTGAGCTGCGGACTGCCCGGGCCCTGTCACCCGTCGCATTCTTTATTCCCAGACGCTGAGCAGATGCAGGCTCCCAGCGCACCGTGCCGGGCAGCCAGGCCGCACACGGCGCAGTGTCTGCGAAGCACCCCTGGCGCCGTCACTGCCATCACTGGGCCATCTCCCCAAGTCCTACCGGGCCTGCCTCTCCACTGTCACAGCAACACATTCACTCGGAGCAGCACTCAGCACCACCTCGCTCTGCGGGCAGCGCCGGGCTCCGGCCCAGGGCACGGCGGGCGGAAACAGCAGGTAGACTGAAACCTATTTCCGCTGCAGAGACTCCACCGGCGGCTTCCACGCCCCAATTCCGGCCCCTCAGCTCAGCTGCCCCCACAGCAACCACAGAGCGTGGTGAGGCCGCGGGGGGACTGTCGTCGGGGGAAGACACGGGGCCTCAACGGGTATAAAGGTCAGAGGGTGAGCGTGGCGTCAGAGGCTCCTCTGAACAGTCGGGGTCTCCCCACAGTCAGTCACGTTTCGTAGGAACCTCGTCTACGTTTGGGGGAAGCAGCTTCGTTGTAAGAATGGCCTGAACCTGCAGGACGTCTGGGCGGCGTTACTGGTCGTCTTAGGGCAGTGATGGCGAACCTATGACACGCGTGTCAGAGGTGACACGTGAACTCATTTTTTGGTTGATTTTTCTTTGTTAAATGGCATGTAAATATATAAAATAAATATCAAAAATATGTCTTTGTTTTACTGTGGTTGCAAATATCAAAAAATTTCTATATGTGACACGGCACCAGAGTTAAGTTAGGGTTTTTCAAAATGCTGACACGCCGAGCTCAGAAGGTTCGCCATCACTGTTTTAGTGTCTGCGAGGTTCTCGCCCCTGGGCGCCCCGGCTGCGGGGACTCACCTTCACACGCCGGCTGCTGCCCGGACCACGAGCCGTTGAGCAGGCAGGTGCGCTCGGGGGAGCCGCGCAGCAGGTAGCCCACCTCGCAGGAGAAGCGCAGCAGGCTCTTGGCCTTGAACTCGTCGCCCAGCCGGGACCCGTGGGCGGGGGTGCCCGGGTCGCCACAGAATCCAGGGTGGTTTCCTGTGAGCACAGACACACGTGGCCACGCACAGGCGGTGAGACGTGGGAACACAGGCCGCCGAGCTGAGAGACTGCAACGTTATTACATGAGGACTGAACCCGGCTACGAGTATAGGGCGTCGGGCAGCTCATGAGCACGGTTTCATTCTGGCACAGAAATGGGAGACCTTAAGACACTGTTCTGGCCCGGCCGGCGGGGCTCAGTGGTTGAGCATCGACCTATGAACCAGGAGGTCACAGTCTGGTTCCCGGTCGGGGCACAGGCCCGGGGTTGTGGGCTGGATCCCCAGTGTAGGGCATGCAGGGGGCAGCCGATCCATGATTCTCTCTCATCATTGAGGTTTCTATCTCTCTCTCCTCTCTCTCCCTCTCCCTTCCTCTCTGAAGTCAATAGAAATATATTAAAAAATAAACAAACTGTTCTTGTGTAACTAACACCACCACAGTCTACTGGGTGTGGTCCCATTGGCCGTGGTGGCCGTGGGAAGGTCACACGCTGGGAGGGTGCGGGGCTCCGTGGGGAAGCGCAGTGTAAATGCACAGGGCGTGGGCTCGCGCGCAGTGGGGATGCGGAGGTCAGGCACGTGCCAGATCGGGCTCTTCAAATTGCGTCCCGGGTTGCTGATTCCCGAGTTTTATTTATTTAAGAAACATTTGTGGAAGAATTAAGACGATTACTTTTTTGGGGGGAAGACCAATGTGATTATCCAACAGAGAGGCAGGGGAGACGTGGGAGGATTCGGAAGAAACACAGAAAAGGGACAAAGAGCAGAGAGGGACTCACGGGGCCGAAGCCACCAGCCGGACAACCGGGCACCATGAGGCCCTGGGCGCCGGGACAGGACGGTGGGCCCGTGGGCGCTCATGGAGATTAGGAAGAACATGGGGCTGGTACAGAATGAAGGCGTCGTTGGCTGGACACCCACTAACCATCCTTTTAAAGCAGCTGCTCCGACCCCGAGTTCCCGCCGCCGGCGCTCACCTGTGCAGTGGGGCAGGGCCCCGCTCCAGTGGCCGTCCTCCTGGCACACGCGGCTGTGGTCGCCCACCAGGCTGCGGGCCCCTTGGCAGGAGTAGTGGACCGTGGCCCCGAACGTGAACACGTCCCCCGTGAGGATGGCGTTGGCGGGCACGCCCGGGTGCCCACAGGATATGGCTGAGGAGATGAATGAAATGATGGGCTCCTCCCTGCTCGTCCCCGCCCGCGAGAGCACGCTGTTACTACACTCGCTCCCCTCCCCAGGGCAGGGGCTGCAGACACCAGGAAAGGCTCGTCAGTGAGGGTTTTTGGGAATCTTAGATCAGGGTCGCTGTGCTTGGGGTGCACATTCACACTCAGGTTTTCAGAAGGGAGTTCCCCCAGGTCACACTGCCCGTCGGCCCTTCACGGCTTCCCACACCAGCAGGGCCATCCCACACATTGTGGCCAGCGTGGCTCCCTCAGAGCTGCTTCCCCTTGGTCTCAGGCAGGTGACCCACTGCCGGCGGGAAAGACCTCGAATATGCTCCCCCCGAGCTCTCGAGTCCAGGAAGGCACCCCAACACCCGCCCGTGGAGTGGGGAGGGTCTAAAAGGTTTAAGTTGGCCCTGGCCAGTACTCTCAGTGGTTAGAGTGCTGGGTCTCGGGTTCGATTCCCAGTCAAGGGCACATACCTGGGTTGTGGGCTCGCTCCCGCCCTCAGTTGGGCAGGTGTGGGAGGCAACCAGTCAATGTGTCCCTTTCACATCAATGTTTCTCTCTCTCACTCATTTGCCCCTCCCTTCCACTCTCTCTAAAAAGCAGTGGGGAAATATCCTTGGCTGAGGATAATAATAAAATAATAAAATAACATGTTTAAGTAAAGTAATAATAATAAATTACCGATTGATTTGTTCTTCAAGTTATTCTGTACAATAATGTCAGTATTCCCATTCACTTTCTTAAAATTAGACCAATTAATTATTCATTAATTCTCCCTCAGAAAGCCATATCTGGATGCCAGATTAAGACGGGATGACAGGGACTTCTCTCTCCCTTCCGATCAAGTCCCGCAGTGGGGTGCACAATGGACACATTGCATGCTGCCTGCAGTCAGCTCTGGGCACAGCATTCAAAGACACTGACGGCCACGAGAGGGACTGCCTGTGGCCACGGGCAGCCCGATGTGAGCCCAGCGGGAGGCATCAGTCAGTCAGCCACGAGGCATCGGTCAGCCGGCCACGTCGGCCCCGGATGGACCCTGGCTGCTGTCTTGGGCCAACAACATGGCCTTTGGTTGGAGAACACAGTTTGATCTAGAGAGTGTCCTGAAAAGAAGCTAATTTGACCCGAATCAGTAACATGGTCGCTAAAGGACCAGTTCCCGGTGAATAAGAGAGAAAAAGAATCAAGGAGAGGAGGCCAGCAGAGCCTCGCTGCCGCAGAGCGTGGAAAGGCAGGAGGCTCTCTGCACTTGCCCTACACCCACGGGGGTTCCCACGCTCCTGCCTGCACAGGCGGGGAGCAGCCCCCAGAGGCCCAGAATTGGGGAGAACCTGGTTCCTGCAGCTGAGGGGCCACAGGCATCGGTACGGACACAGGGTGTCCCCTGGGAGCCACAGAGGGCTCAAGGGGATGCTCGGGGAGGAGAAGGAAAGACACGACCTTCTCTGCCCAAACCCCGGTGTGGAGGCGGAAAAAGCGGACGCCATTGGGTGGAGATGCTGATACGGTGATACTGAAGGGCATTGGTCACGTGAGGCTGTGCCTTTGTGTTCCAGCGACCCCTCTCTTTCCCCCGGAAACCGACCCTTTGGCCACAGCGGGAACCGGGGACACGTGCCCACATGGGTCGGAAGGGGCTGCGTGGGACGCTGACTTGCCGGGAAACCCCAGCCCCAATCCATCTGGACACGCAGGAAATGCCACCGTTATAAGTGGTAAGAGGCCCTCCGCGGCCGCGTCCCCTGATGCAGCTCATAACACTGCTCCCGCTGTGTCCATGCACATGCTGACGAATGAACATGAGGAAGACAGGCTACTCATTGGACTGTTTTTTAAAACCCAGGGAGAGCCACCCCTTTTCCTAATTTTCAGACCATGTTCTAACCAGGTGATCCTCGTTCAGCTCGAGGACACAAGGAGAAGGAGGTAAAACTGGAGCTATGTAGGTTAAACAGTGCTTTTGTTCATCTGCGTGGTCTACGGTAAAGTGACCATCGTGTTTCCGGGGGCTAGAGTGGGGACCTACCTTTTGGTTTGTGTTCCCCTTCTTCAGAGCGGTGTGCTCCCCCCGATTTAAACACCCAGGTGGGTCAGGGGAAGGACTGTCCGAGGGACCACCTGTCCTATTGTGTTGACTATTGACTGGACCAGAGATGCTCACAAGACCCGAGTCAGTCCCTAGAGTCACTGCCCCCCCTGGTCACAGGCAGGAGGTCTCTAGCCTGACCCTCCGTACCAGACCTCGGCCAATATTCCTGACACTGGGTCTCCGCAGAGAGCAGTGAGAGGCGGAGGGCATTGAGGCCGCCAGGTCTGACCGTGTCCGCTGGGGTGAAGCAGGAGACGAGCAGTGTGAACACAGATCAGAACAACAAGGCCCAGTGGGTCCATTTCTGTGTCCATTTCCCCCCTTGGCCAGGCGGTGAGCAGCCAGCATCCTCACCCTTATCCCCCTAACCCAGCTTGAGCTGTAGTGTGTGACCTCCTGCCCATCGGTAAGACATCCTACTGACTACCCGTGCCTGGGGACTTGGGGGATAGAGAGAGTGAAAAATCAAGACCTATTTGACTACGTGACAAAATGAAACAATAACATTTGTGCTGTTGACGTTCTTCCCGGATTCTGTGGCACCAGCACCCCACATCACCCTCACGTACCCAAGCACTTGGGGAGGGAGCGGTCCCACAAGCCACTGGCCGTGCAGGTCAAGGCGGACGAGCCCAGCAGGTAAAAGCCCTTCTTGCAGTGGTAGACGACAGTCCGCCCATAGACGAGGCTCTCGGGGACGCTCTGGCGGACGGCGTTGTCCACGGAGCCAGGGTCCGAGCAGTTGACCACTGGAGAGATGAGAGGAGCCTGAGAGACTCGGATGCAGGACCTCCTCCCACGCCCAGAGGCGGCTGCACGTTCACACACAAAACAGGTGTGAAGAGAAGGAAACTCGCCGTTGTTTCAGAAAGTTCAAAGATAACGCCAGCAGGGCCAAGGTACTTCACACAATTCTCCTCCCTCGATGAAATCCACAGCTCATTTCCTTGACCTATTTCCTAATAACAGGCTTCTTCAACGGAAAGTCTAGGATTGGTTTTCATGGTTAAGTTTTATGTTATGAAGATGTTAGCAAAGAACCCGCAAAAGTTCATTTATTTAAATACAGTGCGGCCTTGACTTACGAGTGTCCCGACTAATGAGTTTTTTGAGATACCAGCTGTCTCTCGGCCAATTTTTTGCATTGAGTTGACAGAGTAATTTGAGTTAACGAGCTCCTTAACAAGCTCCTTAATGAGCTCGGTCTCGGAACAAATTAAACTCGTAAGTCAAGGCCCCACTGTATTTCCCTCCACCAAGTGTGATGCTTTAGGGCAGTCTTTGTAAGTAATTAATTACCTCACCTGCACACAGGAGAGCTTCCACGTGCGCCTAATGTGAATGGCGCTCCGGGCAGTGAGGATGGAACTCTGGGGAGTGTGAATGGCACCCTGGGTGGTATGAATGGAGCTTTGTGGAGTGTGAATGGTGCCCTGGGGTATGTGACTGGTACCCTAGGTGGTTTGAATGGAGCTCTGTGGAATGTGAATGGTGCCCTAGGGTGTGTGAATGGTGTGCTGGGTGGTGTGAATGGAGCCCTGTGGAGTGTGAATGACACCCTGAGTGTTGTGAATGGCACCCTGGTGGGTGTGAATGGTGCTCTGTGAAGTGTGAATGGCATGCTGAGTGGTGTGAATGGTGCTCTGTGGAGTGTGAATCGCGCCCTGGGTAGTGTGAATGGTGCTCTGTGAAGTGTGAATGGCACGCTGAGTGGTGTGAATAGAGCTCTGGGGTGTGTCAATGGTGCCTTGGGTGGTGTGAATGGCACCCTGGTGGGTGTGAATGGCTCTCTGGCAGCCTGAATCTGCTGGCATCGGGAGAGATGTGCAATGTGCACCCACAGGTGCAGGGGAACAGAAAGTCCCCCGATTATCTCGCCCTCTGACCCCGTCCCCGTATGGATGAGGCAGCTGCTGCTGTGGAGGCAGCACCCTCTCCACAGATCTCTGGCCCAGAAAGTCAATGTGGAAAAACAATGTGAGCCCTCGATCAGCACATTAGGCCTATGTTCCTTAATGCTCAGGGACACGGAAGAAGAATGAGGAACAGGAAGAGAAAGACTGTAGTTTGGGAGGGAAAGTGACCTGTTTCCTTGTTTTAAACAGTAAGCTCTCCCTGGGTGCTGGCTGGCCCGGCACTGACGCCACAGCCGGAAACGCTGCCCTCAGGACAGTGGCAGGTCTGGCTGCGTCCAGCTCCTCCCTGTCGCCCGAGGGCGCCCCCTCTGCTCTGGGCTGCGTCAGTGAGTGCCGAGTTTCACCGGTGCCTCTGCTTCCTCCCTGGACATCCTGGCCCTGGCAGCCTGCTTCCTGGGCCGTGGGGTTGGGAGGCTGTACCTGGTCTCTGAGCTGAAGCCAAGCACTGGGCGGTACACTGGGGCCAGAACTCCATGGCTCGTAGCCAACGTCACACGGCTGCCACTATAACATCGCTGGGCTCCCTTTCTGCTTCGTCTCCTTTGAACAAAGCCTCCTTGGGAGCCCTGGGGGAGGTGGGTGGGTGTCAAGGGTAATTCATGAGCCCCCGGCTTTCATCCCGTCACTACCTTGAAACAAACCGCACCTTCACGCTCACGTATGACTCACCTTCCATCAGGGGTGTTTTAATGGGAAGTAACTGAAGTTGAAACCTTCAATGTTATGAGCTCAAACGTCTAGAAACACAAAACTACAAAACAGCATGTGCTCGGAAACTCAGACTGTCGCCTAGATCTTTGTGACAATTTTTAGAGAAATGAAGATTTAAAAGCAAGAAGGATTTCTTAAAGAAACAGAAACGCCACATACGTCTAGAAGCCTGAGGGCACAGAGGTGCTGAAAAGATGTGGTAGCGGCAAGCGGGTGAGCGCATGAATACGAAGAGAAATGGGAGGTGCGCTGTGCTTAAAGTAGAGAACCCCAGGTTTTTTCTGGTTGCCGGCCTGTCCCACAGCCAGACACAGGCCGGGAGGGACCAGGTCCTTGCTCTCAGGAGCGTCTCCAGCGACGGGAAGCCCTTCTGCACCTCCAGGGCAGGCTCCCCCCCCATTTCCTACCTCGACAGGTGGGCAGGGGGCTGCTCCACTGGCCGTTGCTCCGACACTGGGCCTGCGGCGCCCCCTGCAGCACGTAGCCGGTGTTGCAGGTGAAGTTCACCACGTCATTCAGGTTGAACTGGCTGCCATTGGTGAGCCCGTGGGCGGGGTTCCCAGGGTGCCCGCAGGTGATGGCTGCAGAGGGAGACAGGTCCCCGTCACCATTGCCAACCAGCAAGTCATCACGTCACTGACACACATGCAGGTGTGGAGGGTGTGGATTCCAGGGTGTGAACTGATGCCACACGTCCCACATTCTATCAGAAGGAAATATTGGGACAACCCCGCAGGCTGAGCCCTCGGGTTTTATTACAGTAATTCTGGAAACCACATCAGAAAAATGTACCTTCTCCACAATCATAGTAATTATTATTTCTAGCTCACATTCTGACAGCATAACAAGTAATTTTCAAAGGCGGCAGTGAAAACACGAGATGCTAAAATTCTTGCACTCATTGTGAGTTTTGACTGTTCTCCCCTTTGAACACCGGCTAATTTGGTGGAACTCTGATTTTGAAATATTATAGGGACTTGTCTGATGCTTTAAATTGTGTATGGATAAATTAATCCAATATCAATTTAAACATCATGAAATTGGCCAAAAAAGAACAAAGAGAGAAAAGTGTGAAAGCTCCAATTGCGTTGTCTCTGACCAGCCCATTGTGTGGCTCTGTGGGCTGCAGAGAGCTGTCATTACGTCAGGTCACGAGTCACAGGAGCACAAAGAGCCTTCCAAAGGCAGCGTTCCAGCCCGAAAACTGGTGTTTTCTCCCCATTTATCTTGTCAACAATGTTTTCTTCCAAGCGAAGCTTTCGCCCTCTGCACTCTCTCAGATAATGCCTGCCACCTCGCTGTGGTTACATCAACATGCCCTTTAATAAAGAGTATGTCAGGGGGAAATGCTTTAAAACAAACTCTGCAGTGAGGGTGCAATCTCTTCTACACGTATGAGTCAATATTTACCTGTGAGGTTATCACGTCTGAGGACTATCATTACATACAATTCACCTCTTTCTATTAAAGAAAGGACTGCGCTCTGTATTCTCGATGAATGGATGACAAACACACAAAACCACCCCGCAGATAGAGGGGGTGGGGCTGTGTGGGGGCCCGGCAGAGACAGCCGGAGCTGCAAGCTCAGCCTCTGAGTCCACATTCGCGGGGGGTGGGGTCAGGAGGTGCACACGGCCCTCAGTGTCCTGGGACCCATCGCCGGGGAGCCGAGGAGCCAGTACCCTGTGGACAGGAGTCCGAGGAGGCAGGGGGAGGACACAGAGTGGGGACAGCATCGGGAAGCAAAGAGGAGAGAGAGCTGGATGGCCCGTTTCAGGAGATTTCTCCATCATTTCGCTCAGAAGATTACCCACCTCTGCGCCCTGGCTTAAACCCAAAAGGCACGGTGCAGCGCCGGCCGGCCCGGGACAGCGAACTCACCCACACACACCGGGGTCTGTCCCGACCACTTGTGGTCCTGCAGGCATATCCGCACGGAGGTGCCCACCAGCCGGAAGCCGGCGTGGCACTGGTACACCACGGTGTCCCTGTAGCTGAAGCCGTCGCCGCTGATGTGGCCGTTCACGATGGGGTCCGGGGAGCCGCAGTGGCCGGCTGCAGGGGCGAGAAAACCCACACCCATGTTCCGGAGACTCTGTCTTTTAAACATTTATTTGTTTGTTTGTTTATTTATTAAATATATTTGTGTTGATTTCAGAGAGAGAGGGAGAAGGAGATAGAAACATCCATGATGAGAGAGAATCATGGATTGGCTGCCTCATGCATACCCCACACTAGGCGTCAAGCCCACAACCCGGGCAGGTGCCCCAGCCGGGAATCAAACCGTGACCTCCTGGTTCATAGGTCGGTGCTCAACCGGCCGGGCCCAGGCCAAAATCTGTCTTTGCTAAAAGCACTACATTCACCTTTGTTGACCTTCATGGTCAGCGGAATGACAGCATTGGGTGCGTAATGTATTCAATGTTTCCCTTTTCATGTTTCTTGGATACAGTTTTCTTTTTAACGTGTTCGTATTTCTCAACGACTGTGGGCGACAGAAGTAATATCTCCGAGATGAAGTTGTCCATGGGTCACCCCCGCTATGGGTTTCCGAGTTAGTCGTGTTACCCACTGTCCTTGCCTGAAGTCCATGTGACCTTGTTCTTCTGTTTCCAAATGCAGCCACAGAAAGGAAGGGCCGTGGGCTCCATGTGAACAGGCTCGGACGCACGGAAAACGGGCCTTAAAGAGACGGCCAAGGACAAGGATCCCAGGCCAGAGATTGCTAAACGTTATGCAAGATTCCAACGGACAGACAGAGTCACAACATCGGTTCCATTTCAGACACGGACAGCCTGGGCCAACGTCCAGGTGACAGCGGGAGTGGCCAGTGGATAAGTGACCTCTGGGCCCGGGGGAGGGAGTGCCCGCCCCGAGCTGATTCACGGGAAACAAGGCCAGAGGGGGTGAGGCTGCAGGTGGCCCCGCTCGTAGGAGAGGAGACGCCCGAGATGAATCGGGTGCAGGTTAGTAGTTGGGGGAGGGAAGACCCGTGACAGGAAGGGTCTGAGATGTGAGAAGATGACTGGTGTCCAGTACGCGTCCATGGCGGCGAGCGGTGCCGGGAACGAGGCCCAGGGGTGTCAGCTCTCCTGGGGCTGTCGGACAGACGGATGGGGCGGACGGAGACCCCGGCGAGCGGAAAGCAGAGCCCGGGAAGGAGGCCCAGGGGTGTCAGCTCTCCTGAGGCTGACGGACGGACGGACGGACGGATGGGGCGGACGGAGACCCCGGCCTGGCCGCGCTGCTGGCCTCCTGACCCACCTCCGAGGTGTCGCTCCAGCCCTCAGCTGCGTTCCTTTTAAAACACTCAGACCAGTGACTGTCAACTTCCTCACCCCCGGCCCTCACTCACCCCTAAGACCCTGCCGCACTCCAAATAGCATCTCTTTTGCCGACCTGACAACCCAACAGGTGCAGCTCTGAGCCCTTCACCCCGGGTGCTGCTGGGGGCCGGCTGGTGTCACTTCCCTATTTGACAATCACAGGACAGAGCTCCGGGCCCTACCGAACAGGCAGGCGTCACACGGTATAAACGTGCGTGTGGCCACGGGGTGAAAACCGCTGCCTTCGACCAAGCCCAGGCTACTCACAGATACAGCATTTCCACAGTCTCGCTCACAGCATTAGCCAGCGTCTCGGGCGACCCGCCCCAGTGCCGGGGGGGGGGGGGGGGGGGGGGCACAGCTGCCTGCAGTGCGGCCCAGCAGTGCGGCCCCAAGCCTCTGCACATCAGATCCTGCTCTTCGGTGACCATGTCACGCTATGTCACGCTATGTCCTGGTCTGTTTAAACTCTTCCTCTAGCCCTGGTTTTGCCATAGACGCCCCACGCAGAAAGCACTGCTCTGCGTCTCCCGTAGACGCCACGGGCCTATATTCACGCTTCCGCCCATGTCTGACACCCACCCGTCACCCATGAAACGCCAGGGAGGGAGCAGACGTAATTTCACGCTATCGGTGACGGCCTTCATGTTCTCGAGCATTTCTACGCCATTCTCTCCAAGGTGACTGCCATTTACCCGACAATGATTGAATGATGACCGGCCGCAGCCCAGCAATGTTCTGGGGGCCGGAGACTCCATGGAGAATGAGACGCAATCACAGAGGGAAGGGAGCTGAGGGTCTAACATGGAGAGAATGAGATGGAGCGGGAGGGACACACGGCCGCACTCGGCGCCCGAAACCCCGAGAGAGGCGCCCCCAGGCCTGCAGGACACACGCTGCCAGCCAGGCCCGGGGTGGGGGGGTGGGGGGGAGAGGCCTCCCGGTCACGGAAGTGACAAATGTTATTTATTTTTAAAGTCTCGGACGCCAGGGCTCTAGGACCAAGTCCCCCATCTCCTGGGGGGGGGGGCCTGTCTTCATCTCTGGCTCCTGCCTGGCGCACCCCCGCTCGGCTCCGCATCGTCCGTTCCTTGGGTGCAGCCCCTTGTCATTCCCCTGAGCACAGACAGGAGCAAGGGGGTAAGAAAACCTGCTGACCGCAGGGAAAGGAAGAAAATGAAGGGGAAGCGAAATCCAGAGGAGGCCAGCCCAGGCTTAGAAACAAAATATCAAATCAAATCAATTAATCAAATACATCAATGCTCTGTGCAGGCCCCTCCGTGGCCCGAGAACCCGTCTCCCCAGGGACCAGGGACCCCCGCTTCCATGGGCCCCTCTTCCGTTCTATCAACTCTCCTGCAGATTTGGGATGGGAGCTTCCCTCCCTCTGTCTTCTGAGCACTTTGGAGTCTTCTCCCCCCTCACGGCACGTCACCTGCCCCACCTGCGGGCCCTCCCCCCGCCCTCCCCCCACATTCCCATTCTGCTTCCGTGTGCGTGTTTGCTGGTGACACTTGGTCACCGACCCACGAGCAACCTATCGTTTGGGAGAGAATGGAAAGGCCCTCACCGTGGCATTGTGAATCTTAACGCCGCAATCTCAGTGGCCGCCGTGATGCTACATTTACTTTTAAAATATTTCTATTCATAAAATATTTATACTAAATGTGTTGCCCATTCTTTTTGCTCATCGGTTTCTAAACATGTGGTCATGTGTCACTTCTCATTCTTTCTAATTTTTGTCTTTTAATGACCCTGTGCCTCCTTCGATATTATCGTCGCTTACATGCTGTGTCCAAGTTCCACAACACAATGATTCTACGTGACAACATGGGTGCTCTTCTTCCTCTTCATTTTCAGTTTAAGTGCCTTCTGAGCACTCCCTCTGCCAAAGCTTCTAAGATCTGTAGCGTCCATCCCATTGAGGTCAAGACAACAACTCAATATACTCCTCACCCTTCCAGAGCCTAACCTGCAGGCAGACACCATGAAAGGCAGAGAAGCCCGGCATGCGTGGCTCCGGGGTTGAGCGTTGACCAATGAACAGGAGGTCACAGGTTCAATTCCCAATCAGGGCACATGCCTGGGTTGTGGGCTCGATCTCCGGTGGGGGGCATGTAGGAGGCAGCCGGTCAATGATTCTCTCTCATCATTGATGTGCTATCTCTCTCTCCCTCTCTCCCTTCTTCTCTGAAATCAATGAAAATATTTTAAACACAAAACAAAACAGGCAAAGGGGTCTTTGGGGTCAATAAGACTCGAGGGGAAGCCACGATCTAACAGGTTTGCAAACGGACTGTGTGGCTTAAACTCCCCGAGGCCACAGCCTCTGCCTCACCCGCATCCTAGTCACCGTGACGATGGACAGGGGTTGTGTCCGCAGCGAAGGCTCTGCTGGGATTGAACTTTGTTTCTCTCCATCATTACAGCTGATAGTGCAGATGCACGTTTCTTAGACCCCAAACCCCTTCTCCGTCCCGGGCCAGGGCACTGCAGCCGACAGAGGAGACCCACCCAGCCCGTGGCCGCGCTGAGGAGAGCGCTGCTCAGTGAACGGACGATCTCATGAGAACATGTAGGAAAGCGCAGACAATCCCAGAGCCACGGCCATCCCGACTGCGGGGCACCACACAGTCCCAGGGAAGGCCACCTGTAATGATGAGGCCCAACAAGAACGCATAGACGGGGGTGGTGGGGTGGGGGAGGGGAACGTTGGCCCACGGGCCACATAAGACCCGTGAAACCATTTGGTCTGGCCCTGCCAAGGCAGTAAGCATGAGTTAATTAAACGTTTGACCCAACAGGGCAGGCTCATTTTTATGTGGGTCATTTTGCATGGCCTGTGAATGATGCTGTAAACACCCAAGTGGCCCTTGCAGGAAAAAGGCTCCCCACCCCTGGTCTGGACCCACACACAGGGTTCAAGAATCCCTCGTCTCGGCCTGGAAATTAGAGACGACAGTGTCATTTCCCAGACACCGAAGCCGTCTTTCTCTGGTGGCTGCTCTGGCATCACTACCTACTTTCCTTCTGTCCTGTCTTCCAATTCCGGTCTTTCTACAAGTTCTCCGGAGTGAAAAGCACATACTTATAACGATCACAACACCCCCAGCGCGGTCCCAGCCACGGACAGCCAGAGGCTCAAACTCTCAGCCTCTGCGGCTCACGTGACGGAACGTCACTGAGATCACGGGGTCTGCAGGCAGCTCACCCATCCCCTCAGCTCGCGGAGACCCACAGGGAGCATCCGGGGCCCCCAGACTCCACGCTGCGTGGTCACAAGGTTACGGTCACTGGGAAGGCTTCCCCAGGGAAGGGTGTGCAGCTCAGTTTACACATCATCCTGCCGACACTTCTAATCTTGGGAAAAGAAGACCAAGTCATCGCGCACACCTGCCATTTTAAACAGTCCACTGTGCTCACACTGGGTGACAGGACGCCCCTGTAACTTGTTGAGGTAATTTATAATCCTTAAAGGCGCACATTCGAAATTCATTTCCACGCGCCCTACATCCTGAGCACAGGGCTAGCCCCAGTGACCTGCAAATAGTGTTTACATCACTCTGGGCACCTTCCTCACATCTGAGCGGTGGGAGAAGGTCACAGGTATGGTCAGAGGTGAGAACGTCCCTGTGTGAGCGTCATGCAGTGAGCGCAGCCGGAAGCCCGGGGGGAGCTGAGTGGCCGCTGGCCGAGCCTTCACAGTGGGAAGCCCTCCCTTTCCCCCTCAGGTCACTAAGTAAACCAGCCCCGGGGGGGGGGGGGGCACGTACCCAGGCACCGCGTCTCGGCGCCGCTCCACAGCCCACTCGCCAGGCACTCTCTCACGTGGGACCCCACCAGCGTGTATCCCGTGTTGCACGTGAATATGGCCGTGGCCCCGTACACGGTCAGCGTCCCGATCTTGTTGCCGTTGGGGGGGAAGGACAGGCTTCCGCATGAGATTACTACAAGGAAAGCGAGAATAAAGTGAGTGCCACCGCGCCTCCAGAGCTGCTCGGCTTACGGTGAACATCGTCAGTCCTGGTTCTCACCGAGACCAGGGCGGGGGTTCTGTCCGCTCAGGGTGGGTAGGCAACCAGCTGGGAGCTTCATTTCCCTTCTCTTATGTCCCTGACAAGGAAGCGTGAATGTTTGGAGTGGATTCCAGAATCTTCTAGGTTCTTCCAGGCCCATTGCTATGGTCTCATCCTCACCAAGCAGCTAAGCTTTTCTTGAAAAAATACCCATGAGACCCACCTATTCACACAGAAGCCCCTCTGCCACCCGCACGGGCATCCTGTCCACCTCCCTGTCTGTACCAGGCACGAGGCCCACGTGATAGTCGGGGGGGTGGTGCCGATGTGGGCCCAGGGGGATGGAGAACAGCCTCTCCGTCAACGCGCCAGGACCAGGCAGCGTGGGATGACGGCCCAGGACGTCCGCCCCCGCGGCAGACGGAGCGCTCATTCACTCATTCACAGGCGTGATCTGTTGGGATCCTGAGCCCACAGCATTGCTGCCTGGACAGCTGGCACGTGGAGTCTTCCTCACAATTAAAAACGACACAGTCTGGCCCCTGGGTGGCTGGAGAGAGAGGCATGTGTATCCAGCTACACCCGCCTTCCCAGCAGAGTCATCGCGGGTGCCATGTGCACCTCACGGCCACGCCCGTGGGAGCTGGATTCAGTGTAGGCAGTGAACACACACCCTGCTCCCTGCACGTGTGTGAGCACAGGGAGGCGTGGAGTCTCACGGCCAAAGACATCGCCAGGTTCCCGGGGCCACCGCTCACCAGGGGCGAACACGCATGAACAGGTGAGAACGGGAGGTTTGAAATGCCGCTTGGAGTCACGCGGGGCACAGGGCTGGGGGCAGGGCTGGCGAGGAGCTAGACATGATTGAGTCTGTGTGAACAGTCAACCGACAGGAGGCAGTCACACAGGGAGGCGAGAGCACAGCTCCTGGCTGCAGGCTCCCAGGTTCAGCTCGCTGGGCGGGTCACCAGCTGGGACGCTGGGCCAATCTCCCCCCGTCTCCCGGGTCGCCTATCAAAGGCTGACTTCCCTCCCAACTCCCGACTCCTGTGGGGAGAACCCCTGAAATAAACAACAGATGAGGGTGTTCGGGGCCGGGAAGCCCGTCCTGGGAGGTGGGTACCAGGCCTAGGGCAGCGAGGGCGTGGCTGTTACATCCTCCAGGCCTAGTGCAGCGAGGGCCTGGCTGTTACATCCTTGGGTCCCGCTGATGCTGATGTGTCTGGAGATGAGTCAGCTCCTGTTTGTGGTCCAGGGAGGGAGACCCCTTGCCGAGAGAGACCACCCTCTTCCAGAATGTTCTATGGGGATTGAGAGAACATGTGTACTTCACTGTTTGCTAGGAGAACCATCCGTCAATGCCAATGAGGTCGAATCCAACAGTGCTGTGCTCCAAATCGGCATCCTATTGATGTCCTGCCCACCTGCTTCCTGCACTGCTCAGAGTAAAGTCTGAACTCTGTGACTGTAATTTTAAATTGGTCCATTCTCCTTACCCTTCTGTAGGGAGCGGCTCTAGGATTAAGCCTCGGGCTGACCTGTGGCAGGGCCACAAACAAGTCCCAGCCTGGAGGGCAGAGCTCTCCTAGCACAATTAAGCCTGACCTGTAGCCCTCCCTAATTCCTTCCCAAGTAGCTAATGGGCTGTGGGAGGTGCAGCAAGTGTTGTCAACACAAGAACATTTGTAGACGTGTTCATCTACCCTTGTTTTAATCAGACTATAAAATAAAGCATCGGCTTGCAGGCTGGGTCTTTCTGTGTCCTCATCCAGGCACGGGAGGTCCACTGAGCCCCAGCTGTATTCTCTCTGTCTGTCTTCTTTAATCCTTCACTGCCCCTCCTCAGGCTCACCCTTGGCCGTGCTGGAGCGGCACACCATTCTACTAGTTTCTGCTGAATGTATTTTGAAGCTTCCTTCTTAGGTGTATAAATAATTAAAATTGTTATATTTTAAAAATAAACAACTCCTTTATTACTGTTGAAAAAAGTCCCTGTCGAAAGGGCGACACCTACGAGCCCTGCCCCAGGTTGTGTGCCGGGCTCGTGGAGAGGACACGTGTGCTGAGTGCTCACAGGGGTGTCTGCACGTGGTCCGGGCTCGTGGAAAGGACACGTGTGCTGAGTGCTCACAGGGGTGTCTGCACGTGGTCCGGGCTCATGAGAGGACACGTGTGCTGAGTGCTCACAGCGGGGTCTGCACGTGGTCCGGGCTCATGAGAGGACACGTGTGCTGAGTGCTCACAGGGGTGTCTGCACGTGGTCCGGGCTCATGAGAGGACACGTGTGCTGAGTGCTCACAGCGGGGTCTGCACGTGGTCCGGGCTCGTGGAGAGGACACGTGTGCTAAGTGCTCACAGCAGAGCCTGCACGTGGTCCGGGCTCATGAGAGGACACGTGTGCTGAGTGCTCACAGCGGGGTCTGCACGTGGTCCGGGCTCGTGGAGAGGACACGTGTGCTAAGTGCTCACAACGGGGTCTGCACGTGGTCCGGGCTCGTGGAGAGGACACGTGTGCTGAGTGCTCACAGCGGTGTCTGCACGTGGTCCGGGCTCGTGGAGAGGACACGTGTGCTGAGTGGGCACAGCAGAGCCTGCATGTGTCCGGGCTCATTCAGGGAACTAACCTCTCAGGACCTGGTCAGACCTGAATGAAATGTGTGCAGACCTTTACTGGTGAATCCCACGAAGAGAAATCACGAAGAGAAATGGATGCGTGTGCCATGTGGACCAGCCTTGGAAACAGGCGGCCTTTCTCCCAGATGTGACGCCCTGGTTCCATCTGAAGTGGACAAGCAGGCACACAGCCAGCCACCGCAGGCTCGGGCCGCTCGCCAGGCACGGGGAAGCTGTGCTCTAGAGCGAATCCATCACACGTTACTGGGGTGGAGATGGCGTCCACAGGGCACCGCCCGCTGGGATGCCGAGCTCTCGCCGGTCACAGCCGGGCATTTGGTGATATTGCCAACGTGTTTGCTGAGCCAAGTGTCAATGCATTCGACGGGGATGTAGCTTTCACAGTGTCTCATGAACCTTTCTTTCAGCCTTTTCCCAAACACAGCGGGACCTCATCGGACGGTGTTTTAAACGTCAGGGTTGGTCAGAAACGTGTGGAACAGCGGGAGGTCTGACACCCCCTCTCCCAGGCCTGGCACGCCTGGTCAGCGCTGGATAGGACGGCTCACCGCTCTGGTCCATGCTGCCCTCCCGGCGGCTGTTGAAACTGTGGGGGTGGCCTGTTCAGTTCGTCCTCCATGGAGCCCCCTGGGTCGTGAAGAAAGCCCGGTGGAGCGGAAGCCTAGCTCCAGCCGCAGGGTGACGGGGCCCGCCGGCGGGCAGGGGTGCGCTGGCCCTACCTGCTATGTGAGTGAGGAAGGAGCCCCGGGCAGGAGAGCCCGCCCGCAGGAGACAGGACCAGCCTTTGCCGACACCATGGAAGGCCTGGCTGCGGCCCCTCTCACCGGAGCTTCTACCCGGATTCACTAAGTGGCTCCTCCCCTTCGCAAGCCCAGCTCCGCTGCGTTCTCGGGGACCCTGGTGCCCGCCAGGCGCTGGCTGCTGGCATCGGAGGCCCCCACTGCCCTGACTCCCTCCTCTCCCACGCTCATCCCGGGTGCCCTCGCTCAGCTGCGCTCGGAGTCTGTCCTGTCTGGATTGGTTTCTGTGCGAGGGCTTCCTGGGGACAGTCGCTGGAGACTGTGTCCCGGGTGACGGAATCGAGTCATGCTCTGAACAACAGCAATATTGTGTGTTTTTCTGTTTATTCTCATTTATTGTGAAACCACCTCCAGGTCCTGCTTGTCTGGCGCCTACGAGCATCATGACCCCCTGGGAGGCGGCTGCGATGGGGGAACACAGGATCCGAAGCACAAACCCGCTGCCCAGGTCCCGTCAGAGTGTGGGCCGTCCCCGTGGGGGACAGCGTCTTTCTAGCATCACCTGGGCTCCGTTCCGTGCTGCTCGGAAACCCTGGCCGATGGGAGCCTTCTAACGCGAGTAAACTGGTGGTCAGCAAGGGAAAGGCGGCACGTGCTTTAGTCTGTCACATCGCCAGACACCGTCTTCATTATAGTGCAATGAGATGCCACTGGGTTCAGCTAGAGCAGGGGTGGGGATGTCCGGGGGCCGCCGAAGGCCTGTGAAGGCCAGAGCGCCAGGGGCAGGTTAATGGAACGCTGGGTCGGATAGAGCAGGCTCACTTTTAAGCGGGCGATGCCGTATGCCCCTCGGATGCTATAAATATCCACAGGGGCCGTGGCGGGAAAAAGGGTTCCCACCCTGCTCTGTGGGATCCAAGCCCCTGGGGGCGTGACTCGGGGGGCGGGGCGGCCGGAGCAGGCCTGGGACTCACTCACCTCTGCACCTGGGCCGCTGCTCGCCCGCGCTCCACGTCCCGTCGGCCTGGCACCGCAGCAGCCGGGCGCCCTCCAGGTAGTGGCCGGGGCTGCAGCTCAGCACCACCTGCGCGCCGAACTCATTCGGGGCCCCCGACACCAGCCTCCAGGTGACGTGCTCCGCCAGCTGCGCCTCGATGCCCGGGCAGGTGACCGCTGGAAAAGAGTCACATCCCCCGTCACCCCTCCCCCCTCCCGGCCCGGTCGTGCCCGCTTTTCCGAGGAGAGACCTTCCTTCCCAGCCCTCTCGCTGGGAAAGCCAGTGCCAGGACTGTCACTCGATGCTCTCACGTGGGCGATGCACGCCAGGGCCCGTGGCTCGTGCTGGGGAGACCTGAAGCGAGACCCCAGGAAGGGGAAGTCCCTGACCCGAGGGCACAGGTTCATGTGAAGAGGAACATGCCCTTCCGGTAAGTGAACACGCGTGTAAGACACGGTTCACCTATTTCTCTCAATGCCCTCCAGGGAGCTGGGCTAGGGACTGAGTCACGGGGAAGCAGGTGGACACCGATTCTTGGACAATGAGACGCCCTCATGCCCTCCCCCCCACGCCCCTCACTGCGCCATGGGCTGCCCATCCGGGGATTCCCGTGCTGGAGAAGGTCACGTGCACACGGTGCCATCACCGAGCAGAGCACGTGTAGCAGGTGTCACAGGAGGCGTCTCTTTGTGCTGAGACAGAGGCCGAGGCTCTGGGGGGGGAGGGTAGGCTCTGGGGGTGACTTAGGAGCCTCAGCAGCGATGACAGCAGTAATGACAGTAGCCCTCCTCGTGCCACTGCGTCACCACCAGCATCAACTGCAAGGGATTTGCACAGACGCTGACAACACAGTGTGTGCAACGTCCCGTGGATGCGAGGACTGGTATTTTCTGAAAAGTGCGATCGTGTTTAAAATGGCTATCGCACCATCAGGCCCAGAGCCCATTTCTCTAAATGTGAGTTAACACCACAGTCATCACCCACAAAACTGACCCGATTGGTTAATTATCGGGCCTGGAAGAGTTGGCTGGAGACACCCTAAGTTTTTACAGGATACCAAGAAATACATTTTACTTTTAAAATCCTATACAAGCTCATTAAAATCGAACCAGACATATCGCATTTAATCTTCTCTACGTAAGTTACCAGTATTATGTGCAAATAAACTGGAAAAAATAAATAGGCCTTTTCGTATTCTAATATTATCGATGAGGTTTAAAATGGGAAAAGGATTTGTACATTTAAAAGTCATCCCAAATCTTTCTTGTGGATGTTTTTTAGATAAAACTGTTATTCGAAATTCATACGGCGATCCCAGCGTTTTACCTACTCATATAAATACGATTTTCCTCCAGCCGGAACCCCTTCAGAGTTCCAGGCACAACCGCCATTTCTGAAAAGTCTTTAGTAAACCCACGACTCCCCCATCCCAGGACACGCGTCGGGTAAAATTCATTTCAGGCCTGAAAGCGCGCTTCTGGAACCCACGTGATTGTTGCTCGTCACCTAAACGACTTCCCACAAACCCTACTTCTGCCCAGAGGATGGCTGTTGGCTTAGACGACGGAATAGGGGATTCCGGGAGCCGCTGGTGTCTACAGCAATGGCCCCCCACTCTTCCTGACTCGCCTCCCTTCAGGGCCTGCGCTGCAAGATCAGATTCTCCCTTTCGTGTCTGCTTGCCTCGCCCTCCTCGCAAGGCCCCCTGCTCTCTCCCTGCAAACAGTGCTGCCCTTTCACTTTTTCTGCGCGTCAGTCATGCCTGACTTAAGCAGGTGCCACGGCCACGTGTTTATTTTATTTTATTTTTTAAAATATATTTTATTGATTTTTTACAGAGAGGAAGGGAGAGGGATAGAGAGTTAGAAACATCGATGAGAGAGAAACATTGATCAGCTGCCTCCTGCACACCCCCTACTGGGGATGCGCCCGCAACCAAGGTACATGCCCTTGACCAGAATCGAACCCAGGACCCTTCAGTCTGCAGGCCGACGCTCTATCCACTGAGCCAAACGGGTTAGGGCACGGCCACGTGTTTATAAAAGTGTGTGTGGCCCAGCCAGCGTGGCTCAGTGGTTGAGCATTGACCTATGAACCAGGAGGTCAGGGTTTGATTTCCGGGAGCGGCCGGGACATCCAAGACCCGAAGTCCAAGGGGACTGAGGAGGCGGAGGACGCAGACCTGAGGACGCTTCAGCGTTTCCTTAGGTGCGGTCGCCGGGGTCACGGTGCAGTTTCTGCTTTTTCTTTTTTTTTTAACATTTTTACAAATATTTCATTGTTATTTTTCCTTCTCTTCCTAACTCCGTCCCTATCTATCAATTTTTTAAAATATATTTTTGTTGATTTCAGAGAGGAAAGGAGAGGGAGAGGGAGAGGGAGATAGAAACATCAGTGATGAGAAAATCATGGATCGGCTGCCTCCTGCACGCCCCCCACTGGGGATGGAGCCCACAACCCAGGCGTGTGCCCTGACTTGGAATTGAACCCTGACCTCCTGGTTCATAGGTCAATGCTCAACCCCTGAGCCACACCGGCGGGGCTCAGTTTCCTCTCAATTCCCTGCCTCCACACTCAGTGGCAGACAGCTCGGTTCTGTGGCCGACCCACCCGGTCCAGGACCAAGGCACCAACAGGCCCCATCTACTACATCCAGCCCCAGGAGGCTCATTCTCATCGTCGCAGGGTTTGTGCGGGACGTGGGTGTGTGTGTGTGGGGCGTGTGTTTCTGCGGGGAACGTGGGCTGCAACCTCCCGATGCACTGACAGGTGCTGACCCCTGCAGCTGGAGCTGGACCCTCGCAGGGCACCCCCGCCCCAGGAGCCCCCCACGGGGACCCGGCCCCACTCACGCTTGCAGGCGGGCGGCGTCCCTCCGTGGCTCCAGGACCCGTCTTCCCGGCACACGGCCGTGGCTCGCTGGCTGCCTTCGAGCGTGAAGCCCTCGTCACACGTGTACGTGACTGTACTGCCCAAGGTGAACTCGGTCCCCGCGAAGGAGCCGTTCCCCGGGGCCTCGGGGACGCCGCAGGACACGGCTGGGGAGGGAGGCAAGGCGGTCAGTCACCGGGCTTTTCTGCGTTTTCCCTCAGCCGCGTGTCAGCGCTGCTCGGCATTTCTGTCTCTAACGTACTGCACACGCATAGCACAGGCCTGAGCGCTGAGGGACGTCGGGGTTGATGAGAAACAACGAGACCCCGATCAGAATAAAACACCTCCAGGGCTGCTTTCCAGGACTAAGCTGACGGCGGTGGCCCTGTAATCAACCCATGCTCTATCAGATGAAGGAGAGCACACCCCCCTTCACTTCACATCGGAAAAAGGGACAACATAGCATCTTCCCAGTCACAGAACCCGTCGCGGTGCGGACTCCTCGCACTGAGCGGTCCCGCCTCAGGGCTCCAAATCCTCCTTCTTATTCGCTGCACACACACCCCCTCCCCCGAACCCCTTCCCCCTGCCCCCCGTGACTCATGTTCCTACAAGTTCTATTAAAGGCCAACAACGAGCTACAAGGCATCCTCGATCATAACCTCTATTATTTTATGTCACCTGCCCGGGGGCTGGGCCTCGGGCTGAGCTACAGGGGATTCGGGGGGGACACGGGGCCAGGAGCTGGGCCAGAGGTCGGTGCCCGTCACTCTGATGGCGAAGGCTGGCGAGGAAACGCTGCCGTGAGGAGGGACGCTGGGAGCTCCCACGGGCAGAACTCCACAGAGCACTTCTCTCCTCAGCCCCAGCTCCGGCCCTGCCTGTCTGCGAGGCACAGGCGCGGTCTCCGGGCCTGGCCCATGGAGCTCCCTGGTCGGGCACCCTGCCATGCACCCAAAGGCCGCTGGTTCGATCCCAGTCGGGGCGCATGGCGGGGGGTGAGGGAGTGTGCAGGAGGCAGCCAATCAGCGCTTCCCTCTCCCATCGATGTTTCTCTCCCCCTCTCTTCCTCCCTCTTTAAAGATCAATAATAACACCTCTCCTACTCTGTCAGCATGCACCTGGGGCTCCCTTTAAAAAAGAATGAATGAATGAATGAATGAATGAATGAATAGTAAATAAATAAACTCTCAGGTGAAATGGCTACAAGTTCCAGGAGGGAGCCACGTGCAGGGCAGGGCGGTTCCCCTCCTAGCAACACCTGCCAGTCCGGTGTCTCTGCCCAGGAAGCCCCCGGAGGACCACACCGGGACCCTTCATCCGCCCGCATCCGAGATGCTCCCATCGGGCATTTAAACCTCGGTCCCAGGCCCAGGACACGGCCCACGGCTGCTTGCGCGTGAGCAGTCGGCGCTTGGTCACAGGCGGAGAGCAACAAAACATTTAAAGGAAATGAAGAGCGTTTTTTCTTTTGAAAGAAAATTTACTTTTGTTTTAAAGAAAAAGCATCACCGTTCCTAGTGGAACAAGCGCACTGGCCCTGTGTGAGCCCCGACATTACAGAGGTTTCTGGGGGGCAGGGGGCGGGGCGTGTGAGGTGGTGGGGGAGTGTGTGTGAGCACTGAGCCAGGGGCGGAGCTCTGAGGGAGATGCCTGCAGCCACTGGCCCCTGTGCAGCCAGAAAAGCTCGCATCCCAGGGAGGAGAGAGAGAGGGGAAACCAGTGGGAGGCTCTATTTATAAACCATAATCAGCTTTCAAAGGCCAACACATCTCCTTACGAATATAAACCTCAATCAGACAAAACTCCGAACACTTCATGATTTCAAAGACCTCAATTAAAAATTAAAATGCCGCCTTTGAAAATCTGGCTTTTATGCGTTTGACAGAAAAAATACAAAAAAAGGCGTAAAATATTGAAATCGACTTTAACAAGCCGGCGATGTGAGCGACCAAAGGAAAACGAATCCACAGCATACGGCTCCCAGAATGAGTTTTAACCCAAAAGAAGGAAAGTCAGCATTCGGAGTTGGCTTTTTAAATGACTTCAACTGTAAAAAACTTACTTGGAACCGAAATGAGCAAACGCACTTTTCAGTCTGCGATGAACCACAGTGGGTGTTAGAATGCCCTCCGGCCCTGTGCCTGCCCACCGCCCTCTGACTCCAGGTGAGGTGCGATGAAGCCCCCCCGCCCCCCAAAGGCCAGGACTGTGCATGGCCCCGAGAGCTGACCTGCGCTTCTGGGCCAGCTCAGGTGGCTCCCCTTTCAGCCCAGCCCCGGCTCCGTCCCTGTCAGCATGATCGCAGTGAGGGGTCCGGGGGGAGGGACCCCGTCTTACCCTGGCACAGCGGCGGGAGGGCGTCCCACTGGAACATGCCCACGGGGTTCCGGGTGCACGTGGCGTTGCCGCGGCCCACCAGGCGGTGCCCGGGCTGGCAGGAGTAGTGCACGGTGCTGCCCAGCGCCCCCGTCGTCCTGTTCAAGACGCCGCCGTTCCTGGGCGTGTGGGTCAGGCTGCAGTAAGGGGCTGCAGGCAGACAGATGCACACATGCAGACAGACAGACAGACACACAGACAGACAGACAAGCGTAAGTGAGCCGCCATCTCCCTGCTTAGATGATGTCGGGAACAGCTCTGCTGTTCGAATAACAAGAAATCAGTTGCAGTGTGTAACCGGCTCTGAAACGTACCCCTGACACCCGTGCCCAGAGCACGCGGGGAGCAGGAACCACACTCACTGCGGGGGTCACAGGGGGCAGCCTCCCACGGAGGGCCGGTGGGCGGTTTCTGAGGAAACCACACCTGCTCTCACCACAGGACCACTTGTGAAGTTAACAGCATCGTGATCATATCTCCTGACTGTTCCCTTAGCATCTAAACATAGCTTAATTGATAGGTAATTAATAGGTTAACGGATAGAATTTTATCTTTGGGGAAATGTCTGCTTTCCATGATACGGGCTCAGTGGTTTAGGGTGTGGGCAACATCGTTTTAAATCGTTAACCCACAGGCAGTTTATTTTCCCTAAATTCACTTGGAGAATCACACAGCATGCCCCTCACATCATTCCTATCGAAGTTTACCATTCATCTGCAGAAATCAGGTTTCTGTCTACCTATTTGTCTTTCTTTTTTAAAAAAATATATTTTATTGATTTTTTACAGAGAGGAAGGGAGAGGAATAGAGAGTTAGAAACATCGATGAGAGAGAAACACCGATCAGCTGCCTCCTGCACACCCCCTACTGGGGATGTGCCCGCAACCAAGGTACATGCCCTTGACCGGAATCGAACCTGGGACCTTTCAGTCCGCAGGCTGACGCTCTATCCACTGAGCCAAACCGGTTAGGGCTATTTCTTTTTCTTTAATATATTTATGGATTTCAGAGAGGAAGGGAGAGGGAGAGAGCGAGAAACATCCATGATGAGAGAGAATCATAGATCGGCTGCCTCCTGCACGCCCCCTCCTGGGGATGGAGCCTGAAACCCTGGGCACGCGCCCTGACAGGGAATGGAACTGTGACCTCCTGGCTCATAGGTGGACGCTCAGCCCTGAGCCGCCAGCCGGGCTGTGTAATTTGAACGAAATGCGATCACTCGTGTGGAAAGCCCTGTCCACGCAGTCGGCGTCTCCCGCTCACCTGAGTAGCGGATCTTGAAGCCCTTCTTGCTGGTGGCGTGGTCCGTGGACCAGCGCAGGAACAGCTGGTTGCCCCTGCTGGTGAAACGCGCCTGCTCTGTGTGGTTCCCGCTCAGCACCACAAGCAGCGGGCTCTGCCCGGAAGAGCCTGCGAAACAGAAACACAGACGCTGACACGCGCCTGCTGATCACGGCAGAACACGGATGCTGTCATCCGTGTCCCATGGGCTCTACACGTTCCACACAGAGCTGGGTCCTCCCACGGCAGAGGAAACATTCCTGGGGAAAACAGCAGCAGGTGCTTCCCGATACGAAGGCACGGCCGCCGGAGCGATTCCGGGTGTGTGCTCTCCACACCCTCACACTGCAATCACACGGAGCCCATCTTTAAAGCAGCAGTCACCGGGGTACACAGCACACAGCCCCGTGGGCCCTGAGACCACAGGCAGTGCCGGACCCGCATTCCTATGCTTTTCCCTGTACTTTCCCCCTTTCCGCTTGCAGGGAGGACCCGGCTCATCGCTGGCACCCCTGAACCGCAGCTTCACCGCCTTGCGCTGCGGGACCGGCATTAAGTGAAGGAAGGGTGACGGGGCGCAGCCCGAGAGCCCAGGACCAGGGCTGGTCGCCGGCAGGGAGGCTGGGCCACAGGGAGATGCTGGGCAGAGGACGCTCACGTCCCGGGGACTGAGGAGGACCCTGAGGTTCCATCTCGCCACTGTGAGCAGAGCGCAACTTAAAACTTACCATTTCTAGAATTTTCCATTTAATATTTTTGGACCACAGTTGTCAGTGGGTAATTGAAAAGGTGGATAAGGGGGGCCTACTGCACACTCAAGGCAACACCTCTGAAAATGGAAATACTCGTTTCTGTGTGTACACGTGTAAATTTAATTTCCAACTTAGCACTTCATCTTGGCAATTCATACGCTAATTCATGTAGTATCCATCCATCTGAGCAATTCGGTTATTACTGTTCATCAGCCAGTGAAAGGCATATGAACACCCATAGAATGAATCGGAATCAATTACAGTAGATTTATGTTCACTGAATTGATTATTTACCAGAACGTAATGACAAATTTTTCAGAACATGTGAAAACCCTATTATTATGTGCAGCCATAATTCTATGCTGGTCTAATTTCCTGGGGTATGATAAAATTATTAACATCGGTTTCAGTCCAAATTGACGATTCAGCCACACTTTCACTCCAAGCATCGCACTGTTCTACTAAAAAGTCTGTCAGCCCGGCTGGCGTGGCTCAGTGGCTGAGCATCAACCCAGGAACTGAGAGGTCGCGGGTTCGATTTCCGATCAGGGCACATGCCCAGGTTGTGGGCTCAATCCCCAGTGTGGGGTGTGTAGGAGGCAGCCGATTAATGATGTTTCTCTTTCAATCGATGTTTCTATCTCTCTCCCTCTCCCTTCCCCTCGCTCTAAAAATCAATTAAAAAAACCAAAAAAAACAAAGTAATAAAAATCAATTAAAAAAAAGTCTATGAGCCCTGGCTGGGGTTGCTCAATGGTTAGGGGATCAGCCCTTACACTGAGGGGTCACAGTGTATCCCCGATCAGGGCACATGCCCAGGCTGTGGGCTTGATCCCGGGTCTGGGTGCGCATGGGAGGCAACGGATTGATGCTCCTCTCTCTCTCTCTCTTTCTCTCTTCCTCTCCCTCTTGAATCAATGAAATGCATGTCCTCAGGTGAGGATTTTTAAGAAGTTTCTTAGAATTCTATAAAAATATATAAGACTAATTTAAAAAACTGTTTATTGAAGACTCCTGAAGCATTTATCATCTAGAAATCTGTGAGCCATTATATTTATGTATTTCTAGTGAAATCGTCATTTACATCGGATTGAGCACCTTTATTTCCGAAATCTTAAACTTCCTGAAAGATCTTCTGAATGAATATACTTCTTAGCGAGAAAGGAGGAGCTGTGCGAGGGCCTCTGCCCTGAATCCCCACGTGGAGAATGATTAAAGCATCGTCAGCTCATCGCCAGTGTATCGCCAGGTTTCTAATTGTGTGACAGCTGGGCCGTTGACAGATGTTCATGGTTTATGGGCACCGGGTCCGAGATTGCACCGCGCAAGAGGAACCCACTGCCTGTTCGGGGACGTGTAGTCTAACTCGGTAATATATCACGTTCCTGTGAGACAGAAACCTGGCGAGGGTGTTGCTGGCACACCAGGCAGAGGTGAGCGGCACGGGAACCCCGAGGAGAAACGTACCGTCAAACACCTCCAGGGCATCGAACTGCTTCTCGCTCTGGAAGCTGTCCACGAAGAGGGTGATGTTGTAGCGGGGCTCCACGCGGATGGTCCAGGAGCAGGTCTGCGAGTTGAAGTAGTTGCCGGGGTAACCCGGGCTCAGGATGACCCCCGAGGACTCCGTGCGGACCTCATTGGCCGGGCATTGGGCTGAGGAGGGACGGAAAGTTCTCCTTAACAAAGGGAATGCTCAGTAGGTCAGCGTCCTCCCTGCGTGTGCGAGGCCAGGGAGGGAGAGGCGTTCCCACTGCGCTCTGACCCAGGGAAGGCGGGGCACACGGCAGGGGACCAGCCCTGACCGACAGTAGTAACACGGTAACATCGCCCTGCCACCCAGGACAGAATGATGCACATATGACACGTAAGAGAATGATGCATGCATGACGTAAGAGAATGATACATGTGTGGCATAAGAGAATGATGCAATATGACATAAGATAATGGTTCATGTATGACACATAAGAGAATGATGCATGCATGATGTAAGAGAATGATACACACATGACCTACAATATAATCATACATGTGTGGCATATAAGAGAATGACACATGTATGGCATAAGAGAATGATGCACATATGACATAAGATAATGGTTCATGTATGACATGCAAGGGAATGATACATATATGAAATATAAGAGAATGATGCATGTGTGGCACTAAGAGAATCATATATGTACAACATATAACTGTACATGTATGACATGCTGACACGCAGGGCGCTCAGACAGATGACACGGGCAGATGACGGACAGGAAGAAGGGTGATCGCAGGAGGAGGGTGCACAGGTCCTATTTAACTCCAGGCTCAAGGCGGCCAAGTCATCCACCCGACCCAGGGCTGCCAAATCTGACGCGGCTGCCAAATGGAGAGGAAATACTGAGCCGGGAAGTCCTCTTTACCTGGACCGGGTGGACCGGAAGTCTAGCCCTGCCCTGCCCTGGAGTGGAGCCGGAGTGACGTGGGAGCAGCGACTGCCTTGCTGTCTCCCTCATAGAGACCGAACCCCCCACACCCTAACCCAGGGCAGGTGTGGGGGGTCCACCCAGCATCCCACGCTTCCCCCTGTCAACTAAAAAGCGAGACCTCACCCGGCCAGCGTGGCTCAGTGGCTGAGCGTCGACCTATGAACCAGGAGGTCACAGTTTGATTCCCGGTCAGGGCACATGCTCAGGTTGTGAGCTCCATCCCCAGTGTGGGGCGTGCAGGAGGCAGCTGATCTATGATTCTCTCTCATCATGGAGGTTTCTATCTCTCCCTCCCTCTCCCTTCCTCTCTGAAATCAATGAAAATACATTTTTAAATTAAAAATAAATATAAATAAATAAGTAAGTAGGGGCCCTGGCCTGAGGGACCGGAGGCCGTCCCTGGGGTCTCCGGGGAGAGGGTCAGGACTGGGTCCAGCCGCAGGGCCCGCGGGTGCGAGAGATGCCAAGGCACTGCCCGCTGGTGTCAGGCCTCCCGGCCCCCATTCGGGTCTAAATGAGGACAAGTGTCCAACCAGGTCACACCCCCCGCAGAGGGCGCTCTGCCCCTGTGCCTGGTCCATGTCCTTAAAGGCCTGTCACAGAGAGAAACGGGTGCGTTCACTGACGTTACAGAAACAAATGGTCAGCCCTAGCTGGCTGGGGACACACGGCGGGAGGACAGAGACGCAGAGCGCTGCCTCCCATCAGCCTTGAAATGCGTCAGAAATCTCAGGAGAGGAAGAGACGGATGGAAGGAAACAGGGACACGGGACACGGATTCCCGGTGGACACGGATGGCGGCACCCGGGCCTGGTGTTCAGGTCTCACTTTTACTTCTTTCAGCGCTGCCGTGTGTTTGGAACCTCCCCCCTCACCCACACCCTGCCGGGGGCACAGCGAGACCTCTTGGCTGCTGTGGTTTCCGGTTCTGGCACCAAGAGAGGCCAGGGTGGTGTCTGTGCGCGGGGACTGTGACTGCAGGGGCTCAGGGCAAGGAGGAAGGGCAAGGTCAGACCCACACATGGAAGCCCCCCCCACGCAGGGAGTGTGTTCCACGTGGGACGCGGACGCGTGGCCTCGCTCACGTACCTTCGCACGTGGGGAGCGAACCCTGGAACTGCAGCTGGGCGCCGAGCTTGCAGGTGAGCGTGTCCGAGCCCGACAGCGTGTAGCCGGGGTGGCAGAGGTACCGCACGGAGTCCCCTGCAAGAGTCCACACGACACTCGGAAACTGGCCTCCGTGACACCCAGAGTGTGGGCGCCTCGCACACAGGCGCTGACCTAACCAGCGACGTCAGCGGGCAAACCGTGTCCGTCCGACCAATGCCCATCCTCCGTTCTATCTGTTTCTATTTGATAAATATATTTTTATGATTTCAGAGAGGAAGGGAGAGGGAGAAAGAGAGAGAAGCATCCATGATGAGAGAGGATGATGGATCGGCTGCCTCCTGCACGCCCCCTACTGGGGAAGAAGCCTGCAACCCATGCCTGTGCCCTGACTGGGAATGGAGCCTGGGACCCTTCAGTCCGCAGACCGATGCTCTATCCCAAACCAGCCAGGCCCAGCCTCGTTTTAGACAAAACACCCCCTTTTCAGCGCCTCGTTCATAGAAATGCGGCCTGACTCAACTCAAGCAGCGTCAGGACGGACGGGAGGCGTCCACTCCCGACCACTGTCCCGGTCCCCCCCTCCCCGAGGGCCACAGGGCAGGCACCGGAACTGGGCGCTGGGATTCTTGGCTTCCGGAGGGGACCTGGCCTGATGGGCACACAGCGCCTTTGACTCTGTCATCTGAGTAGGAGAACGGAGGTCCCGTGTTGGACCGGGTCTGAGACACAGCGTCACCACAGACAGGACGGAGCGCCTGTCCTTGCCACCGAGAAGCCCTGGGCCCAGTGACTGCTCCACGGACAGGTCCGGGGCTGGCCTCCTAACGGGGCGGGTGCTGGTGGAGTGAGTGGACCTTTCACAGAAGTCACAGGGCGGGACGCCCCACACCCATCACTCACTACATTCACCAGGCCCAGCGGGACGGGAGGCCCATTACACCGGCCATTGTTGTCGCCACAGGGGACGAGGTTCTAGGTTAGGATCCTGCCTCCCTAACGGAACCACATATCTGTGTGTTTGCCTCGGAAAATGTTGCTCAAGAGGAAAACACGGCCCGGCCGGTGTGGCTCAGGGGCTGAGCATCGACCTATGAACCAGGAGGTCACGGCTGGATTCCCGGTCAGGGCTCATGCCTGGGCTGTGGGCTCCATCCCCAGTGTGTGGTGTGTAAGAGGCAGCTGATCCATGATTCATTGATGTTTCTCTCTCTCCCTCTCCCTTCCTCTCTGAAATAAATAAAAATATATTTAAAAAAGAGGGAAACATGGACAGTAAGTGCCTGGGGGATGGGCTCCAAGTGACAGAAGTGAACGTCACGTGGCGGAGCCCAGAGGTCACGGACATGACGAGAGGGAAACGTGTGTGTCGGCGCGTGACCTGGGCGTGTAGTCCCCCGCGGGGCAGTGGGATATTCTGACACACACCCACTCTTGGGAGCGACTCCGCGGGGGGTGGGGGGGAAGCCCGTGACTCCGATGGCCTCCCAGGACGCGCCCTCACCGATCTCGAAGTCCTCGTCCTCACGCAGCAGCTCCGCCTGCGGGACGGCCGGGGGCGGCGGGCACTTCTTGAGCTGAAAGGCTACGGGGTTGACGAGAAAGAAAAGCTGCAGTTACATTTGCTGCATAAACACGATGATCCCCGTCACGCCCCTGTGCTGCTGGCATCTGGGCACCGCGGTGTCCGTGCCAGGAGGTCGTGGGTTTATAAAGCTCTCAGCTCCCCTGCTCACAGGACAGGTCAGTGCCCGGAGCATCTGCCGCCGAAGAGAGAAGCTACGATTTAAACACGATGACCTCGTCACACGTCCCGGACACACGTGGGATTCCTAAGGGAAATGGTCCACCCGTGCCTGGTCCCACGTCCACGTTCAGGTCGGATAAGGTCGCTGCCCCCACGACTTCCCTGGTGGCCGTCCTCATCCTCACGAGAGGTGAGGGACCCCCATGCTCTTCCCATCACTAGCGGTCACTCTCACGCCCTCAGGGCTGGCTCTCGCCCGTATGTAATCGCACAGAGCGATGAGGGCAGCCACGAGATTGCCACGCGTGTCTGTGGCATGCACATCGAGTTTCACGTCCACACACTTCTCCTGGAATGAGTCCAAGCTGGTTGCAAAGCACAGCTCAGAAAGGCGGAAATAATAGACATTAAACAAAAGCGTGTCCCAGGCGCCCGGTGGGCGTGGCTCCGTGGTGAGGACTGACCTGTGAACCGGGAGGTCGCAGCTCGATTCCCGGTCAGGCCACGGGCCGGGTCGCAGGTTTGCTCCCCGTGGGCCTCTCTCATCATGGATGCTCCTCCCTCCCTCTCCCTTCCTCTCAGAAGTCAATAAAGTATATTTTTCAAAAGGCTTCCCAGGCAAGACCAGTTTTCAAAAGGCTTCCCAGGCAAGACCGGCTCGTGGGCCCCGCTGGCCCGGCGGGTGGGGACAGCGGGGTGGGGGTGGGGGGTGCTCACCGTGGAAGTTGAGGACGAAGAAGCCGCCGTTGGAGAAGTCACTGTGGAAGCCGAGCAGCACGTGGCGGGTGGAGCTGCGCGCCGTCTCCAGGGCCGTGTTCCCGCTGAAGACGCCGAGCTGGGCCGCGCTCTGGTCAGGGCCGTCCCTGCGGGGAGAGCACCAGCCGCTGGAGGGAGGTCCCGGGGGCTCCCAGGAGCCGTCCCTTCTCCTCTGTCAGGTGGGCGCTACTGTGGATGTGCCTGGAGGCGCCCGCTGACCCCTGCACCCCGGCTGGCCTTTCCGGGGAGTGGGGGCGACGTGGCCCGAATTCCAGGACCCGCAATACCATGTGTCACCCTCCTTCCAAAGCTCCTACTTTCAACCCTAAACCCAATGGCGTCTCCGTGATCCTGGGGGAGGTTTATGAAGGTCTTGCTACTGAACTGATATGATTTTAAAACACAGAATAAAATATTAGCATCTATGGGAAACTGTGGTTCTGGAAGCATCCCTGTCTCATGATTAGAGGAGCCTACCAGCTTTTCTGTAAGAAACAGATCACGCTCAGTCAGTAAAGCAAATGGCCTCCGCTATGCCCTGTGTCAGAGCGATCCTGGGTCATGCACCACACAGCACGCTCAGGCAGGTCACCTGAGGTCCTTCTTCACTTGTCCACCTTTCCTCAGGGACAGCCACGTCCTCACGCCCCTCCTCAGCTGGGGGTCTGGGTCTCAGGGACATGGGAGGGGTTATAGGGGTGTCTGGGAGGGGTCACAGTGGTGTCTGGGAGGTCACAGTGGTGTCTGAGGGGGTCACAGGGGTGTCTAGGAGGTCACATGGGGTGTCTGGGAGGACAAAGGGGTGACTGGAGGTCATAGGGGTGTCTGGGAGGTCACAGGGTGTCTGGGGGGGTCACAGTGATGTCTGGGGGGTCACAGGGGTGTCTAGGAGGTCACATGGGGTGTCTGGGAGGTCACAGGGTGTCTGGGGGGGTCACAGTGGTGTCTGGGGGGTCACAGGGGTGTCTGGGAGGACACAGGGGTGTCTGGGAGGTCACAGGGGTGTCTGGGAGGTCACAGAGTGTCTGGGAGGTCACAGGGTATCTGGGGGGGGTCACAGGGTGTCTGGGAGGACACAGGGTGTCTGGGAGGTCACAGGGTGCCTGGGGGTCACAGGGTGTCTGGGGGTCACGGGGTGTCTGGGAGGTCACAGGGTGTCTGGGGGGGATCACAGGGTGTCTGGGAGGACACAGGGTGTCTGGGGGGGGTCACAGGGTGTCTGGGAGATGTCACAGGGTGTCTGGGAGGACACAGGGTGTCTGGGGGGGTCACAGGGTGTCTGGGAGGACACGGCCGGGGTGGCCGTACCACACTGCGATGTAGTCGTTGACGGCCTCGGTCTGCAGCAGCGTGAAGTTGATGTAGATGCCGTGGCCGGGCGGCGCGGTGAGCAGCCACAGGCAGTCCTGCAGCACCGGGTACTCGTCGGGGAAGCCGGGTGAGTAGATGGTGCCGTTGGGAGCCGAGATGTTGTAGCCACAGGGAGCTAAGGGGGCAGAGGCCACGGAGACAAATGGTCAGCGTTAAAGGGACACAGGGAGCTCCTGGCGCCCTCAGCCCACAGGGTCCCCGGGGAACCACGTTGTCAGAACAATCCCCCTAAACCCTAAAGCCTCAGAAGACTGTGCTTCTCAGCTGCCTGTTCGGGTAACACATCCGCCAAACTTCCCGACTCCTCCGGCCACAGTCCTCCCAGCATTAAGGGGAAGCACTGGGCCCAGTCTCCTGCGGGGAGTGGACAGTCCCAGGCGGGATGAGGAGGGGATGATGCTTAAGCAGGAAACCGACATGTCTGGTCTAAGTGAGATTTCAAGCCTATTTCATGGGCTGAGGCCACAGCATCCTGTCTATTTGCTTTGAAACAGATACACTATCGCCGCCTCG
This sequence comes from Myotis lucifugus, assembly GCF_000147115.1. NCBI lineage: Eukaryota > Metazoa > Chordata > Mammalia > Chiroptera > Vespertilionidae > Myotis > Myotis lucifugus. The sequence goes on from NW_005872134.1 coordinate 84,559, forward strand.
CAGATCTGCGCCTGGAGGAAGGAGATAAAGCGATGCGCCGTCACCGCCCGGCCGGTCCAGCCAGCTCAGCCAGGAGAGGCAGCGCCACCCATCAGGCGCTCCTAGTTCACTTCCCACGCTGATCCGCGGTCGCCATGGCAATCGTTATTCTTGTTTATAAAAGATGCAATGGCCACACGTTAGCAGGATCACCTGAGATGTGATCTGTCACTCACATGGCAGCATCACACGGCAGAACCGGAGAGACGAGCAGACTTCTTCATGGAACGGAAACCCAACGGGTGTGCTACGCCTGTGTGTTACCAGCATGTGCGGGGCTTTCAAAGACTTGCCACCAGCAGTGCAGCATTTACGGGGAACGAAGAGGCCAAAATAGATGAAAATAATAGGAAGAAAAGCTCCCTGACCATGAGAAGTCATGAGGGACAGCGGCGGCCGCATCACGGTGCAGCTGGTATCGGAGGCGGCGGGATCGCAAGGCGGGCGGCCTGGCTGGGCTCTGGGGTAAATCCAGCAGCAGCAGGGGCTGCGGACACACTCGGCGAGTTTCACGGTGCGGTTATAAGCGGCGTTTGGGTTGGATAAACTTTGCCTGATAACCTAGAAAGTACTTCACCGCCTGCGACCTGCGGCCACGGAGCCCCTGCAGTCACACAGGCCGGTGGGTGCCTCCCACGGGGCCTCTTCCTTCAAAACTCACGCAGACGTCACAGCCTCTGACCCCTTGGGGGAGGGGTCTCCTGTCTTCATCAATCAACTTGGTAAACCTTAATGTTAACAATATGCACATCATAATTTATATTTTATTTCAGAGAGAGAAACATGGAGGAGAGAGAAACACGGATGGGAAGGAGGCACGGGGAGCAGCTGCCTCCTGCACGCCCCCGGCTGGGGATGGAGCCTGAAACCAGGGTGTGTGCCCTGACCCCTGACCCCTGACCCGGGGCCATCGAACCAGCGACCTCTGGTGCGTGGACAAGGCTCAGCCCTGAGCCACACCGCAGGGCCAGCATATACTCTGGCCGGTTGGACTTCTCATATGATTGTGCAATCCAGGGGTTTCTTGCTGACGGAATCTGTCACTTTAAAAGAAGCTGCCGCGTGCTGTCCTCGTCATTCCCTCTGTCCCCGTGGCTCCCGCCACAGGCGCTAATGCAGGGGTCCTCAAACTTTTTAAACAGGGGGCCAGTTCACTGTCCCTCAGACCGTTGGAGGGCCGGACTATAGTTTAAAAAAAAAACTATGAACAAATTCCTATGCACACCGCACATATCTTATTTTGAAGTAAAAAAGCAAAACGGGAACAAATACAATATTTGTATTTGCATGTGGCCCGCGGGCCGTAGTTTGAGGACCCCTGCGCTAATGCATGTAAAGTGAGTATCAGGTGACAGCGTTTAAATTTGTAAAAAGACCGTAAGAGAATGTTGACATAAATATTTCAGTGGAAAAGGATCAATTAGGTCAACAAAATACTTTAAGTTTTTGAGCTACCATTTGTAAGTGTAGAGGCATATGTAATTATCAAATTACATTTAGCGCATTAATAAACCACAGTCTTTTAGACATTACTGTAACAATTATAACCCACTTTTCTTAAAAATGGAGCCTTCGGTATAATTATAAGTTACTGGCAAAATTAATGCAGTCTCGACTTTCTCGTCACTGTCAGACACACTCTCTTATTTATTTCAAGGTTATCACACTTTGGGTCCATTACTTTTCCCAGATGGGTTTGAAATATACTAACTTTCCACGATAGATCCTTACGCAAATGAAGATATTACTCTTTTAAGCATGTCCAGACAAACTGGCTTCATATATTCTGTGGAGGTTGATGCTTTCAGATTTAGAATCCTTGAATCTCAATTGCTGAATTGCCGTTTTTAATAAAGACACCCAGAGGCTGTTCAGAGCTTCTATTTTTTCCCTAAGACCCTCCTGGGGCTCGAGGGAGGGGCTGGGCCTGTGAGGTGGCCGCTCAGTACGGCTGCCCTGTGTCCCACCACAGCCCTGCGGGCCCGAGCCCTCAGCTGATAAAGGTCGTGCCCCTGAGGCTGCCGGGCGACCGGCCGAGCACCTGTCCCGTGAGGGGCCCTGTGTCCCCGTGGCCCCCGCCGATCCCTGCGCAGACCTCCATTCTCGGGAAAAGCACCTTTTCGTTATAGAGCTTTCTGGAAACATGCCTTCCAGGAATAAAGTAAACTTGTTCGAAAACAATGCCCTCTGCGGAAGTTCTGAATTTAATTCAATATGGAGGATGTTAAATACACACTGGGTGATGCTTAGAAAATTTATTTAGGACAAGATTTTACATGGATCTTACATGTCACTTCTTATTCTGTTTAGGGCTTTCTAGGCGTGGAGAGAGATGTCATGGTAAAGGCATCTGTGTATTAAACCATCTGACGTTGCCCAGGACAGGCCTGTCGTTGGCCGTGGGTTCTGGAAGGTCATGTATGGCACCCCTGACAGGACTGTCTGTGTTTCACCAGGGGGCTGGCCACACCCAACAGGCTGAGGGCAGGGCTGGCCACCCAGGAAGTCCAGCCAGGGGACCTGGGTGGGACCTCCATCAGGATATCGGGTGGTCTGGAAACTGGTATCAACCAATAGACGATCTATGGACCTTCCCATGTCACGGCGCCCAGTAAAAACCTGGACACGAAGCCCAGTGAGCCTCCAGGTTGGTCATGGTCTGTGCATGTTGTCCCAGGTCAGTTCTGAGAGCCAGGGGCCTCCTGGACACCCCCCGCCTGCCCGTCTTTCCCGTGGTGATTTCACTGGGCCTTTCCCTGTTGTAAACCACCCCTGAGTCCAACAGCTTAGGGGTCCCGCGTCCCAGTGTGCTGTCCAGCCTCAGGGTGGCTCTGGGCACTCCCCAAACTACCCCTGGGGGCGGGCGGCTTGGATGCAGGAGGACCTCAGCTTTGCAGTGTGGCCGACTCTGGGTGGTCCTGCAGCCCTAATGCCGGTGCAAGAGATGGCGTCACCCTCAAGCCACAGAGAAGATGCGGTGAGTTACCGCCAACCCATCAGATAACTCTGAGCCAGCAGTTTTCTCCATGTTGGAAACTGGGCTTGAAAAAGCAATGAAATCTAATTAAATACTTAATTCTATTTTTTACAGCAAGCCAAGAAGTCCTCCATTTACATATGAAAAGATTCTGGCAAAAATTACAAATTAAAAGAAAGGGTTTAATCCTGACTATTCAGAGTAATTTATGCATATAAATATAATGGGGAATAGGATGAAAGGTCTTTTAAGTGATTTAATGAAACACCAGGTATGCAACTGCTATTCTTAGTTTTAAAATATAATTTTAATATACTATTTTAAATTTGCATCACACTATGACTAGTAATTTGAAATGATTAAATTTGTATTAGGCTAAGATAATTTTTAAAATACAGCTAAAGTCTGGGCCAGTGTGGCTCAGTAGGTTGAGCGCTGTCCATGCACCAGGAAGTCAGGGTTTGATTCCAAGTTAGGGCATGTGCCCGGGTTATGGGCTCCATCCCCAACCGGGGGGTGTGCAGGAGGCAGCCGATTGAAGTTTCTCTCTCATCATGGATGTTTCTCTCTCTCTCTCCCTCTCCTTCATCTCTGAAATCAATAAAAACATATTAAAAAAATAAATACGTAAAATAAAATGCAGCTAAAGTTTGCTATAGTTGTTTTTATAATGGCATAGAATGGAAAAACACGGTTGAGAACTAGGCTTTAAAGCACCCATTGATGTTGTTTTTTTATCTTTTTCCTTCTTCAGTAGAAATGCAAGCACAGCCAGTCCCCATTCCCTCTGCGCAGTGGGACACGAGTATTTAACATTTCAAAGGTCCACAGAGTTGGCATTTTCATTATGTTTTCACTCAGAGCTACTGTATTTATAATGTGGGAATATCAGGGCTCCAGTAACTTTTCTGTCTGATATGCAGTCTTCAGAAACAGAGTCCTCGATCTGTTTACATTAACCTGAGGTTGCAAACATTCCCCCATTACCCTAAGCTTCCAGCAGCCAACAGGAGGCTCCCAGGGATGCAGACACCCGCCCCCCCTGCCACGCCCACCAGCTGATTCCAGCTGCTCCAGGAGCCCTCCCCACCACCAGGGGACCCGCAGCTCTGTTTTCCCTAAGAGGGTCCTACATCAACCCTTTGCTGAGACCATTTCTTCTCCCCGGACAGTCTCTACCTCCCAGTAGCAAAACAGAGTGCGTGCTTCCAGTCCCACTCCCCAAATAAAACCAGTTTTCTGAAACAGAGAAGTGATATACGATGATGACAGAAGTTAAGCCGTAAAAAAATCTCCGGGGTGGAATTGATAACCACCCTCCCGCCTCTAATCTCACCCTAAACAGTGCCCGTCCCTTCCCAAGCAAACACCGTCTTCTGTATCTGAAATCCATCCAAGCAGTCTGCTCCTCGTCTCTGGTTTTGCATAACAAATATTTGTGTTTATTATGACATCCTTGTCATTTCCTTGGGGGCAAGACTGATTTATGCATCTTTTCTTAACCTACTGGCCCAAGACGTGTTCCTGAATCCTAAGTAGAATGAGTTGGACATGACAGATCCCAATAAATATTTGTTGAACAAATTAATGCATTCTCGGATGAGTTCCTGTAACATTCAAGGCGCCGTTATCTACGAGAGGAGCTCCCTGGCTCCCGGGAGGAACGGCTGACCTACCGTCACACCTGGGGAAGGGGTGGCTCCAGCTTCTGTCGGTCCCGTGCTGGCAGGTGAGGACGGGGTGGCCGATGAGGATGTACCCGGGGTAACACTGGAAAGAGATGGACTGGCCCACGCTGTAGTCGGAGCCGACCAGGTACCCGTTGGGGAAGGGGGGCGGGTCCGGGCAGTTCTGCAGCTCATAGGCTGAAACACACAGAGTCAGCTCATCAATACCACGTGAGTGAGTCACGGGCTGAAACACAGAGTCAGGTCATCAATACCACGTCAGTTATTCACGGGCTGAAACACAGAGTCAGGTCATGAATGCCACTCGAGTGAGTCATGGGCTGAAACACAGAGTCAGGTCATGAATGCCACGTGAGTGAGTCACAGGCTGAAACACACAGAGTCAGCTCATCAATACCACATGAGTGAGTCACAGGCTGACACACAGTCAGCTCATGAATGCCACGTGAGTGAGTCACAGGCTGACACACAGAGTCAGCTTATGAATGCCACGTGAGTGAGTCACAGGCTGAAACACAGAGTCAGGTCATCAATACCACGTGAGCGAGTCACAGGCTGAAACACAGAGTCAGCTCATGAATGCTACGTGAGTGAGTCACAGGCTGAAATACACAGAATCAGCTCATGAATGCCACGTGAGCGAGTCACAGGCTGACACACAGAGTCAGGTCATGAATGCCATGTGAGTGAGTCACAGGCTGAAACACACAGAGTCAGCTCATCAATACCACGTGAGTGAGTCACAGGCTAACACACAGAGTCAGCTCATCAATACCATGTGAGTTATTCACGGGCTGAAACACACAGTCAGTTCATGAATGCCACATGAGTGAGTCTGGAATGCAGAGGAGGAGAATGGTTACATTTAGCTTCTGGAGATAAACTTTTAGATATTTTCTTAAAAAATACATTTTCCAACTTGCCAGTTGCCATGCGAAGTGAAAACAGTAATTCTTGGTAGTGGAATTCTAACAATTTGCAGCTTATACTCACCGTATGGATTAGAAGTAATACAACCCAAAGCACATTGGACAATGTTTATCCTCACCCAATGATATTATTTCCATTGACTTCTAGAGGGGGTAGGAGGGAGGAGGAGGGAGACAGAGAGACATCGATCGGTCGCCTACGCCATGCATGAGCCCTGACTGGTGAGGATGAACCTACAACTGAGGTACGTGCTCTTGACTGGGAATTGAATCCTAGACCCTTTGGTCCATGGGCCGACGCTCTAACCACTGAGCAACTGGCCAGGGCTGTTTTTTGTTTTTAAAGGCACTTGGACATACAGCAGGAGGAAAGCGGACCACAGGGGACTCTGACCACAAGCCCTTTCGTCTCCTGGAGCCCAAGCCCTTCCCACTCTTGAAGTGTTTCGACGATGAGCAATGATGCTTTATGATGTAAAATAGATAAAGAAAGAATGGAGAGAGGGAGTGAGGAAGGAGATAAATAATCAATTCTTCCAAATGTCAAATGACAGAAACCAAAACAGTAAAGAAAGTCCCTAAAATCCTCCATTTCAAAAATAGTATAAAAAAACCCAAGTACCAATATGGCTATCCCAATGCCACAAGTGAGAGTTAGCTCCCAGAACCTCATCTTTCCCAGGGGTCCCCTCGCTGGGACCAGGAAAGCCTCTGTTCCTCCCATCTGTCCGTCTCACGCAGTATCTGCGTCCATGTTTCAGTGATGGGTGCTTGATGTCACCCCGTGTTTCAATGATAGATGTAACCCCCACGGGGTCACGCAGCCATCCGGCTGACAGCCATGATGTTTCCTGACGCTTCTCTCATTAGCTGACACAAATCTCCACACTTTCATCTGCTCTCCAGCTCTCGAGTCAGGAGTAGGGCACGTGAACGCGGCTTTATGGAGCATGGCTCTTGAACTCCATTTCTCAATCTCGAAGGAGTCATTTAACTCCGCGACAGCTACGTCTGCAAGCGACGTCTTTGACCTTCAAGGGGCCATCAATATACGACGAGCGGGGGAGGGAGAGGTGCCACCCAGACATCGCCGAGAATGACAAGGCTTGTCTGCGTGATTCATACGTCTTCCCATGAGTTATTCAGTAGGCGCTTAACTTACAAATCGCGCGTAGCACTGAGGAATTCTGTGTGACATACGAGCCCAGGTGAGTCACTTCAACCATTTATGCTTTTGGTGAAACGATGAACTATCTCGTTACCATCCGTCAGAAATGACACGCTGTGAGCAGTGACAGCACCTCCACTGCATGCCCTGTCTGTCTTTTCTATTCTATTTGGGTATCTCTCAAGGACAGCAAATTCATTACTGACAATAAAAACATATTGTTTAGGATTTTTAAAATGTGGATCCTTAAACTTAGAGTCAGGTGTCAAGACAATAAAGCATTCACTCAGCCAACCAGAGGTGTGGCCTCGATGAGGGCGCCCAGCCCAGAGGCCCGAAGGCCAAGCCGACGGCACCGGTGGCCGCGACCGGCAGAAGCGAAGGGAACTCGGAAGCCAGTGGTTTCCGACTGGGAAAGGGGCCTCCACGCTGACACCCCAGGGGCTGTCCCCAGTGTGGCTGCTGGATGAATAGTCCTGATGCTGACATTGCAAGAGCAAAAGGGAGAGAGGGTCTGTGGGCATTTCACAGATCATGTGACGTCCAGTTCCAAACCCAGACACTTTAGAAATGGTTACGTTGAGCTAACCCATCCTCCAGGGGTTTCCCGCCGCGGGTGGGGAGAGGTCTAGGTGTGATGGGTTAGACCAGTGATGGCGAACCTATGACACGCGTGTCAGAGGTGACACACGAACTCATTTTTTTGGTCGATTTTTCTTTGTTAAATGGCATTTAAATATATAAAATAAATATCAAAAATATAAGTCTTTGTTTTACTATGGTTGCAAATATCAAAAAATTTCTATATGTGACACGGCACCAGAGTTAAGTTAGGGTTTTTCAAAACGCTGACACGCCGAGCTCAAAAGGTTCACCATCGCTGGCCTAGACCCCGTGCACCACCCATCCTGGCCCCTTGCCTTCAGCATCAGGGCCTCCGAGAGGGGAGGGCAGGTTCTTAACAGGAATGAGCATGGCTGCACAGCCTCATGTCCTCCCTTCTCCCCCCTTCCCGCTCTGCGCTCAGCTCTGGCCTGGAGACGCCCCCCAGGCCCCAGGGCCTCCTCACTCACAACCTCCCAGGGGGCATTTGCCGTGTCCCGCCGCCGCCTCCCCCAACCCGCGCACTGGGTAAAGGTAAGGTGGGAAGGGGGTAATGGAAGATTTGAACACTGGCAAAGATTTCTTAGCCAAGGTCGACGTTCGAGCCGCGGGCCGCGGGGGGGG
>NW_005872134.1:92686-109855 GCF_000147115.1 Myotis lucifugus
CCCCCCCGCCCCCCAGCACAGAGTGTTCCCTCAACTCCTGCTATTTCTCAGCGACAGGAAGTCTCACACTGGATTTGCTTTGGTCTCGAAGATCTGCATTAAGGATATGCATTTCCCACTAAACAATGAAACTGCTTAATGCAGAACTCGTCTTATTGGAACCCTGCCTCTAAGCCCAGACACTGAATTCTAGATCCAGCCTAAGGAATGGGTAGCTACCCTTCAAGAAAATCTACATACATGACAACAGGTGTAGGTTACAGGGAACTCGGTACGTTACGAGACACCGTCATGATAGTTTGTTAAATATTGGAACAGTTCCGCCCTGATCTGCACTCGGAATCTAAGCCGATCAACGCTAAACTGTCACTGTTGCTGGTGTGAACGGATCGGACTGAGGGAGGGTGGCGTGGGGACGAGAAGTGGGCAGGCGCGGGGCACGTGGAGCCGTGCTGGCAGGTGCCCATCACAGTCCTCACGGGCGCCTTCACCTCCCTCTTCAATTCCCCTTCTGTCCGGTTCCTGCTTTAAGGGCCCCAGTTCTGGAACTCTATACCTATAATTTATAGGAACAACTTCGGCAATAGGGTCCAAAAGTCCCTTCAGGAATGAAAGAGTGTAGCTCTGTCTCCGAGAAAACCAGTGATTTAGCCACTTCAAAGAAGCAGGCCCTACTTTTGACATTTTCAACTTCATCCGACTTAACAATAGTCAGGAAAAGGCCAGCGGAATTATTGGGTATGGAATGAACATGTTGAACTTTTTCACACGTCAAGAACGCTAGAATGGCTGACCAAACCTTCCTCAGAGATCTCAGACTTTGATCGCTCAGGAAGAATACAGTCCGCTCACTGCCTTTTTTCCTGGCTTAATTGGAACAAGGGCTGGACAGCCCACAGGGCCCTGATTCCAGGCTGGGAAGAGGCCAGTGCGTGGGAGACCCTGCCCCACCCACGGCCGCGATGGAGGGACGTCCACACCGCTGTCCTGGGGGGACCCGACCTCCAGGTGGCGAGGCGGACAATGGCAGGCGAGGAGACAACGTGACCATGAAGCCACGTGCCTGGAGGAGTGTGGTGGTGGCCACGGAGATTGAGGGCAGCGGGTGGGCAGTGAGGGCGACATGGACTGTGCCCCCCAAACGAGTCCAGCGGTACAGTGTCCGTGCATTGTGTGTGTGTGTGGGGGGGGGGAGTTGGGGGGGTGGGCCTCACCTCGGTAGGCCAGCCGGAAGCCCTGCCGGCTCTGGGAGTGGTCGCTGGAGAAGCGGACGAGGGTCTCGTGCGTGGTGCTGAGCAGCGCGGCCGGCAGGTCGGGGCCGCTGAACTGGCCGAGCAGCGGGCTGGTGGGGTGCGGCCCGTTCTGGATCTCCAGGAAGTCGTGGTTGGCCTCCGTGGAGAAGTTCAGGAACCGGATGTGCGCACCTGTGGGAACACGTGTGAGATAAGGGAGCGTCACGGTCGGCGCTTAGAGGCCGAGCTCATCAGAAGTGACTGCCCCTTGATCCCCGTCCCCAAACGCCGTCCCTCCGGGGGCACAGGGCACCGCGGAGGAGGCCACTCGCTCGTTTCGGATTAAAATAGACGCGGTTCCATTCCCGCCGCCCCCTCGAAGCTGTGGGACCTTCATCCGTGCCATTAGAGTCCCAGTCACTCTCTGTGAAGAAGGCCTGCGACCAGCTGTGCCACGGGGACACGGGCACCGCTGCCTGGCCCTGGGCCGGAGGCGGGTTCTGCCCGCTGCTGCTCTAACGCTCACAGCACACACTCGGGGTGGGACTCGCTGCCGGGTCACCCAGCGGCACCAAGGACGGGACCGATGCCGCCCAGAACTCAGCGCCACAAACCAACGGACCCTCCAGGGGCTTCTCAGCGCCCGGCTGCGGCCAGGGGTTTGCCCGGTCAGGAGCCGTGCGTTCACTTGGTTTTGCAAGCAAAGCAAGTCACCGCTGTTTGCAGGAAACCCATCCGCTGGACCCGTCACTCCCACAGCCCAATCTCCCAGCCTGGCCCCGGGAGACAGACGGGAGACAGTCCAGTGACCCGGCCGCTGCGGCCACGGGACCCGGGCGCGAGATAAGGGACGGCGGGTAAGGCGGGCGCACGGCGGCGTCAGGATGCTGGGCCGTGGCATCGGGAACATTCACTTGACGACTGTATCTGAAAGGCCCGGCTCTCGTCACCGGTTGAGATAGCGCCTGAAGCGTGCGTTTTTACATGAACCGATGCGAGTGACGGGCTGGTACAGCCTCCCAGGAGCTCGACAGCTCCCGGATTGTTCCGCCGGCGCCTCGGAAAAGCGTTCCCCGTGCTACTCTCCTGCTCGTGAAAGATAAGGAGGGCTTTCATTTCTCTTTCCATCTCGCAGGCTCGTTTCCGGGGCTTGGAGACCAGAGATAATGCGCACGTGTTGCCCCCCCTCAAGGGCAAGTGCTGAGAACGGAAAGCAGACCTGCCCGCGTGGTGGTGGCAGGAAGCGGGGCTGTCCTGGGCCAGAAGCAGAGGAAGGGAAGGAGAAAGCCTCAGGGAACAGCAGGAGGGAAGAGACATCTACACTGCTCAATACAACGCACCGTCCTCCAACCTCCAACTCAGCGATGCGGGAATGTGAGGAGGGAGAAATAGCGCCCTTGCTGGCTGGGCGCAGTGTTCGGCCGACTGCCTGTCCGGGATCCGACGTACCCGGAGCTCTTGTCCCCCAGTTCCCCAGGAAGTCACTATTATTGTCCTCGCAAAGTCACAGGGAGCAGGCCCAGGCTCAGAGGGGCGCGGTGGGGTGCCCAGGGCAGCGGGGGACACAGCGTCCGGCACGCCCACTCTGGCGGACAGCGCCCTCCCCTGTCCCGGCTTAGCGGGCGACGTGCAGACAAGAGCAACAGCCTCATGAGCTGGAACGACACCAGTCGCCAGTCCTTCTCGGGGGAAACTCCTGACCAGACTGCCCAGCCCGGGCTGGAAGAGGAAGGGTGGGGAGAAGGAGCAGGTGGGATCCCAGGAGACCCGAGGGGGCAGGGAGCAGAGGAAACGGGAGGGAAGAGGGACCTTGAACGTCAACCACAATGTAGCATCGTTTCAGAAGGTGGAATGCAATGCACATGGGTCATCTGACTCTACACGCGTGTGCGGGCGTAGCCAGGAGGCAGGTCCCGGTCGGCAGGGGCCGGGGGGCTCCGCCTGGGGGCACAAGGCGCCTCCAAAGGCAGCCCCTCTGTGGACTTGAAGCTCCGCGACGACTTGAACAGCAAACAGGGTTTCCTTGAAGAGACAACGACGCGCCGCCGTTTTCTTCTAAATCCCAGCAAATGTGTTCATGCAAAAGGAAGTCGGAAGCAGGGAACAAAGAGGCAGAGAGAGATGGAGAGATTGGGTGGGGACGGGGAGAAGCTGGGGGAGGGGGGAAGGGGGAAGGAAGGATGGCCAGTGCCCTCTCCGCCCCTCACTTCTGGCCTGTCCCCCCACAGGCTGTGATGGGGGACACCCCGCTGCTTAGGGAGCTGCACCCAGAGCCTGTGTGGCTGCTCACCAGCTGCTGAATTACCAGTAAAACCAGCCTTTGTTGTTGTGAGGTCCCAGCTCTAAGGGAGAGTGTGGTCTCTAATACACACACTGTCCAGGGGTGGGCAAACTTTTTGACTCGAGGGCTACAATGGGTTCTTAAACTGGACCGGAGGCCGGAACAAAAGCATGGATGGAGTGTTTGTGTGAACTAATATAAATTCAAAGTAAACATCATTACATAAAAGGGTATGGTCTTTTTTTTTTTTTTTTTAGTTTTATTCATTTCAAACGGGCCGTAGTTTGCCCACGGCTGGACATTGTGTGTGTGTGTGTGTGTGTGTGTGACTGTACCGGCCCCGGACTCCTGTGGCCCCCAGTTCCTTCAACGCCATCACACCCATCACCAGGAGCTGGATTAGACTGGACCTGGGCCTGGCAGACACAGCTGCTGAGTCGCCGCACGCCCACCCGCGTCTGTGCGGGAAGGAGGGCCAGGCCGGCCTACACTCACACCCTTTCACTTTGGGTTAGAAGCGAATCGCAGGGAAGTGGTGCAATATGCCTGTTCCCGGTGGCAGCCGGCAGATGGCTTATCCAGGGGACGGGTTGAAATTCACGAGGTGACACCGTCGAGGAAGAAATGAAAGCAGCCGATCCGGGGAAACTATTAGAGGTGCCCAGGCTGCCAGCGCACGGGGGCCAGTGACAGCCGCCCAGGGCGTGGGGTTAAGCTGGGAATGGAGTGATGACACTGCAACCCCATGAGCCCATGAGCATGGGGAGCAGAACAGCGTCCACACCCAGCAGCCCCTGGCACGTGGGGACAGCGGCGCCCCGGCCTCATCCGTTTCAGGGGTGCCTTGCGCTCTCCTCTTCAGCCAGCTGGTCCAGTCTGACATCTCAGAGCGAACCCCACGGGACTGAGATCCGCATAACCTAGCTCCCCTTCGTCATCTCCCCGGATACTGGGAAAACACGCTTTATATTTCTTAATTGATTTTTTAAAAGAGAGATGGAAACATCAATGAGAAAAAATCACTAATGGGCTGCCTCCTGCATGTGCCCTCCTGGTGATCGAGCCGCAACCTGGGCCTGTGCCCCGACCAGGAGACGAACCCATGACCTCCTGGTTCATAGGTCGATGCTCAACCACTGAGCCACACCGGCCGGCTGTGCAGTTAATTCTTGAAAACTTAACACTGACATACTTCTCCTTCACGGTACTGTATTCTGGGTGCGCACTCGCGGGTAGAGAACCGCGGTGCCCGCACTGTCTACCCTCACTCACGACAACAGAGAAATTCTGAGTCGGCTGGGCTCCTACGAAAGCAACACGCACCAGCATCCGACTGTGTGAAAGGAAAGAAAGCGGCACAAAGCCAGGGGCGGGCTGGGGTCAGCCCCCGCGAGCCTCTGACCGTGAACGACACGTCCCCACAACGGGGGGTTAGGGGGTCACCACTCAGACGGGTCCCCACACAGGAGGGTCACACTCAGACGCGTCCCCACACGGGAGGGGTCCCCACACGGGAGGGGTCACCACTCAGGGCCATGTGCTTCCCGGGAAGATGCGGCCGCAGCTGCAGCGGAGATGGGACCTGGGCCCACGGGGCGTGGCAAATGGAGTGAATGCGCCTCACAAAGAAGAAACAGACCAGACAGAGACAGACTCAGGGACACGGAGAACAGATGGGGGTCGCCAGGCGGGGAGGAGACGGAATGGCTGGAAAAGGTGGGCGAGAATAGGACAGACTCCCCGTTATGAGCACATCCGTCCGGGATGGAATTCACACGCAGCCCCAGGAACAGAGCCAGGGCTGTGATAGCTCTGCAGGGTGACGGGGCTGCCAGGATATCAGGGTGATCACAGTGTAAGCGCTATAGGTGCCGAGTCACTAGGGGGCACGCCTGAGGGTCACATACGATTGCACTTCAATAAGGAAGCTTGAGAAGGAAACACAGCCCTGTCTCTCCCACCCCCGATTCCCGAGTCAGACGACTGCACCCCCACATCGCACCCCCAGGCCCCCACAGCGAGAATCAGAACCAGGGGACATGAGCCTCACATGTGGGGTGCCCGTCCAGTGGACATGAGCCTCACACGTGGGGGTTCCATCAGTGGACATGAGCCTCACATGTGGGGTGCCCATCAGTGGACATGAGCCTCACACATAGGGTGCCCGTCCAGTAGACATGAGCCTCACATTTGGGGGTGCCCGTCCAGGCCCCCATCTTTCCCTGGAGTAATGCTCCATGTCTGTGCACAGCATGTTCCTGTCCTCACGCCTGCCCCCGGCCTGCGGGCCGCTGCTCGTCCTTCCATGAACAGCCGCGCTGCCCCCGGCACAGGGCCTCCGGGCAAAGCTCTGAGCACATCCTACAACACGACCTCCTTCCAGGCAGCGATGTCCGTGTGCTGTGCTCATGCGTCTCGCCCGACATCCCCAGGCGACCATGACTTAGTGAGTGAACCTCAGGGACCCGGCCCGGACCCCGAGTGTCTGTGACACGCCCATCGCAGGCGCTGCTCTTCAGAAACCGCAGGTGGGACAACCCCAATGATGAACTAGAACGCAAAGGCAACCACGAGGCCGTCAGGGAAAGGCATGATGGGAAATCCAACTTTCACAAAAACCGTGTGTTTCCGCAGAAGGCCAAGGTGAGCTGCCAGCTACACAGCAGCTAAAATCAGGACTTATTGAAGGCTAGAGGCCTGGGGCACGAATCTGTGCAAGAGCAGGCCTTCTTTCCCCGGCTGCCGGCACCGGCTTCCCTCCGGCACCCGGGACCCGGGCTTCCCTCGCAGCCAGGTCGTCTGGAAGGATGTCCGGTCTAATTAGCATATTACGCTTTTATTAGCAATACATGACTACCCTGAGCGTTCAAAGCTGAATGTTATGAAAAGCCATTTCTATAAACAGAAATCAAGACAATATAAACATTTTAGCCCGACCGGTACGGCTCAATGGTTGAGCGTTGTTGACCTATGAACCAGGAAGTCATGCTTGGATTCCCGGTCAGGGCATTTGCAGGCTTGATCCCCGGTAGGGGGCATGCAGGAGGCAGCCGATCAATGATGTTTCTCTCATCATTAATGTTTCTGTCTCTCTCTCCTTCCCCCTTCCTCTCTCTGAAGTGAAAAAATTAATTTATAAAACAAACGAAAATGTGCCGTCACCTGAAAAAGCCTTAAAACTGTTCCAAACGCACACTGACTGCTGCGGAGTCCTGGTGGACAGAGGGGGTGACGCAGAGAGAGGCTGGCCTGACATGGTGCCCATGCGCACTCCCCGTGTTTACCGTCTCAGCACCCCGCGGACTGGCTTTGCCTGGAACGAGTCCTACGCCCCGTCGCTGTCCCCAAACCCTTCCTCTTCTCCACGTCCTTCGGCCCCAGCTTCGTGGAAACCCGTCCCCCACTTCCAGGTACAGCCGCCCTCACGTCAGCAGCACCAGGCCGCTCTCCCTCAGCCGCGCTGCTCGGCTGGGAGTGGAGAGTGGGTGCTCGGAGCCCCCTTGCGCGCTCACTCACCGTGGCCCACGGGCAGGGCGATGCGCCAGCTGCAGTGCAGGTTGCTGGGGTAGGCGCCGGGGAAGCCGGGGCTCAGGATCACGCCGGCCAGGCTGCTCAGCGTCCCCCCGCACGTCGCTGCCGGAGGGAGCACAGGTTACATGTGAGTTTCTTTCTGAGGACTATGATTTCTCAAAACACAGATTTCCAAGAGCCCGGAAGTCACTGTCGTCTCTGTGTGAGTCCCAGTCCTGACCCCCCAGCCGGGCTCACGGGGAGCAACGCGCTGAAACCGCAGGAGACCTTCCCGTCCGTCACCGCCAGCTCTCGGGCCCCTGGGCCGTCGCTAAGGACCACCTTTCCCTGTGCCTGGTGAGGGGCGCGGAGCCAGCAGGTGTGAGGGGGACCATGCACCTTCCCTCTGTGCTCACACCGAGGCACATTAGGAAAAGATACAAACCGCCTACACTTGGCCGGTACAGGGTAACGGCTCAAAGGAGACATTTCCTCCGGGAATGCACACGCCGGCCATGGCACAGGGTTCGACTGCACACTCCTTGTGAGTAATTTCAGCTCAAGGTTTAAAATATCAAATTCCCAGTTTAAGGGAAGGTTCTTCATTTGAAACGAATAGGAAGAGCGATGAGAGTGAGAGGAAGCGTGGAGGGAGCAGGCGTCCCCGAGGTCCCACCCTGGTCCCCGTGTCCAGATCGAGCCGGGAGTTTAAATCCCACACGGATACCTTCACATGTTTACGGGCTCTGAAGTCTAGACATTTATTTTCACCCAGAAATCACTTTCCCTCATAAAGCCTTGGTCACTAAGGACCACTGTTTCTCTTGGCAACAGATACGATGCTCTGAGCACAGCCCGCGGGCGTGCTGCTGGGCGACTCCTGACGGCGGGAGTTTGTTGTTTAAGTGGTTGGACTCAGGTCTATTTTCTTTCGCGCACACTCCGTCCGTCCGCTTCCTGTTCAGGGCAGTCACGCTGTGTGTGACAGAAACCCTTAGAAGCCAGAGTGGGCGGGAGGGAGCCAGGCTCAGGCAGGGGTGCTCCGCGCCCGCGCCCTCCGAGGCCACACACCTCCCGTGGCAGCTCGGGGACACTCTCAGGGGACACTCTCGGGGGGCACGGTGGTCTTCCCTTTGCCCGTATTTGTCCGTGAGAGTGGACCCTGCTCTCCTGGGCCCGCCCCCGTGATGAGGGTGTCTGCGGGGGCCGGACTGACGCTGGAGGCTTCTGAGTGTGTCCCACGCGGTGCTCAGCGTCTGAGCCTGGGGAGGGGCTCCGAGAGGGGGCCGAGTGACTGCTCACCACCCGCTCTCTGATGGGCAGTCGCTGCCGGTCATTCGCGAATCGAAATGACTGCGGGCCCACTGTGTGCCACAGCGCCGTGCTGTGGGACGGGGACGGGGCTCTGTCTCTGAGATCCTCGGGACCATAGAGAGGAATTCAACCCCACAACGTCACGTGGCTCCTCCACGTGAGGAAGTCAGACCCGTGGAGGAGAGAGCTTCCCGGTGGCACTGTGCTCGCCTGCAGGAGGGACCCGCTGGCCGAGGCCGTGGCTGCGGCCAGGAGCCCTTCCTTCCCTGTGAACTTGAGGAGGGTGCCTGCCCTGGCTGACATGTCAGTGCCATCTTTGGAAAAATCAAAAGTGATGCAAAAAAAGATAAACATAATGGACACTTTTAAAAAGGATAGGTTCACCTGGACGGGACGCCATGGCTCAGTGGTTGAGCATCGACCTATGAACAACGAGGTCGTGGTTCGATTCCTGGTCAGGGCACATGCTCGGGTTGCGGGCTCGATCCCCAGTGGGGGGTGTGCAGGAGGCAGCCGATCAATGTTTTTCTCTCTCTCCCTCCCTCTCCCTTCCTCTCTGAAATTAATAAAAATATATTTTTAAAAAGGACAGGTTTGTTATTGCTGATCTTCCCTCTTGTGTCAGGTCTTAAGGTGGCAGGCAGGGCACTGCCCGTGGAGGGAGTGAGCGGGGGTGGGGGTGGCAGGACTGGCTGTTCCCTGTGGGGACCAGGAGGGGGGGAGGGGAGTGGCTCAGGGCGCTGCCCACGGGGTCTGGACGGGCCACAGGCCGCGGACGGGGTCCTACCGAGGCAGAGCGGTGGCGGGTAGTTCCAGCGGCGCACCGGGCCGGGCATGCAGGAGATGTGCGAGCGGCCCTGCGGAGAGAGGAGGCGCAGTGAGACCGCGGCCAGGCCGGCCGGAGGGTCGGTGCTGTGACGAGACTGTCCTCGCTTGGGCCGTCCTTTCTGGGGGTCATGGCCAGGGCGACACTTTTCCAGAAGTTGGACGTGTCCCTATAGCACTGTCATTCACGAATCACGTATTTTGACTCAAAAGAGAATAACCTATTTCTCCTCGTTTAACACACTTCCCACGCCCCCGTCAGCAGTGATGGCCCCGCCGGCCCCTCTCCTGGGGCGCAGGGGGGATGTGAACTGAGCAAAGGACTGTGTGTTGCTTTATTCCATCATCAGAAGTTACAGCTCTCACACTCAGAGGCTGGACAGGGCCCGGAAATACGAAGTTTCCATGGAAGGGTGAAAGGTCAGCAGGGCAGCATTTGGGTTTGAAAAGGTGTCGCTGTGCAAGTGGGAACCTGGGCTCTCACCTTTGTGAGCGGGAGGACCCTGAGGAGAACCCCTGACACCCCCCTGCTGCGTAACCCCCACCTGCAGCGTTACCCCCACCTGCAGTGCTACACCCACCTGCAGTGTTCACACCCACCTGCAGTGTGTACTCCCACCTACAGCGTGCACACCCACCTGCTGTGTTCACACCCACCTGCAGTGTTCACACCCACCTGCAGTGTTCACACCCACCTGCGTTACCCCCACCTGCAGTGTTCACACCCACCTGCAGCGTTACCCCCACCAGCAGTGTGCACACCCACCTGCGTTACCCCCACCTGCAGTGTTCACACCCACCTGCAGCGTTACTCCCACCTGCAGTGTGCACACCCACCTGCAGTGTTCACACCCACTTGCGTTACCCCCACCTGCAGTGTTCACACCCACCTGCAGTGTTCACACCCACCTGCAATGTTCACACCCACCTGCAGCGTTACCCCCACCTGCAGTGTTCACACACTCCTGCAGTGTTCACAGCCACCTGTAGCGTTACCCCCACCTGAAGTGTTCACACCCACCTGCAGTGTTCACACCCACCTGCTGTGTTCACACCCACCTGCAGTGTTCACACCCACCTGCAGCGTGTACCCCGGCTCGCACTGGAAGGCCAGCACGTCGTTCACCATGTACCGGTCGCCCGTCTTGAGCCCGTTGCTGGGCAGGGCTGGCTCCTGGCAGGCGGCGAGGCCCACGGCTGTGAAAACAGACACAGGAGGTAGGAACACAACGCTGTTCTCACACCTGCCTCGTCCTGGCGCCCCCACTGCTCCCCTGCAGGAAGCGCAGCCTCCCGAGAAGACGGTGAGGGACCCTGAATCAGCTGTGAGCACATTCTTAGTGTTCATTCGTTTCGTTTTAATGGTGATAGATTTCATTTTAAATATTAACTGATTTTATTCTTGATTTCTTCCAGTAAAACTTGTTACTTCCACTTCCATCTGAACGCCTCGATCCTCGCGCACACAATTTGCAAAGGCCTTACAGAATGATGGTCCCTGTGAGAGGCAACCCCCATGACACTTCTCTTGTTTGTTGTTCTTCAAATAATACGGTACAAACATGAACAGTCTTTGTGAAAAGTGTTAAGTGTGAACCTGGGAACCCGACTCTTTCAGAAAACTAATATGAGAACAAATGCGTCGTGTTCCAGCTCCCCCTCATTTAAAGACAACGGGGAGCAGTCCCGTGAACAGGCTGCTCCCGGTGAGCAGGCCAGCACTTCCGCCCTGAAGGTGCAACCAGGGACCTGCCCAGACGAGCCGGTCTCTGGTGAAGGCGCTAACAACATTCCAATGTGTCACAGGATACAGGAATTCGGCCTCAAAGGTCAGGTAAATTAGCGCTAATATTGTTTAACAATCATCTGTATAAACCCATTACACCAATAAACACAACACGCAGCAATGGCATTTTATAAAACCGGAAATGCATTGGGAATGGCGCTAAAGATCTGGAGAGTGTACGTACAGTGCAATCTCTCCCATCACCCTAGGAAGTCTTCTCTGACACCAGGTTTATTTTATTTTTTTAAATATCTTTAAAAAAATAATTTTAGAGAGAGAGGAAGGGAGAGAGAAACATGGATGAGAGAGAGAAACATCAACCAGCTGCCTCCTACACACCCCCTACTGGGGATCAATTCTGCAACCCGGGCATGTGCCCTGACGGGGAACTGAACCAGTGACTCTCAGGGCACACGATGCCACTCGACCACTGAGCCACACGGACCAGGTGACCCCGGGCCTGGGCTCAGGGAAGCCCAGGCGGCCGGTCCGCTGCCCAGCCCCAGCCTGCAGACCCGCCTGCAGGGGGAAGGAGGGAGCCATCTCCTCCACTTCCCAGCCTCTGAGCACCGCGTGGGGAGCCGGGGGCTGGCCTGGCCCGAGCTGCCGGGTCCAGTCTGCACAGGACAGGCCCCCGTCCCTGGGGACAACGTCCGAGATCCCCCACGTCACCTCAGCTTCCCCCAAACCTGGGCGATGGGACGAGGGGAGGGCGGTGCCCTCACCCCCCACCGTAACCCGGAGGCTTCGGGGACACCTGGTCAGGAGGGGCTGGGAGCCCATCGGTCTGTCTGCGGGCGCAGGGCTGAGCCACAGCACGCCCCCTACGTCAGAACTGGTTTCTCCCTGAACGGCCGCACATTAAAGGCAGACAGTGCCAGAGGCATTAAGTGGCATTATTTTTTTTATTCCAAGCACATTTGGGGCTTTTCATGGACCGTAAAATTGCAAAATATGAAAAAATAGAGCCACTTAGGCCTCTAACTTGTTTCATTGGTTTACATCTCATTTCTCTCCATCTTTTAACGTTAGAATACAGATCACAGCTACATTGAATTTCCCCTTCTATCAAAAATTGGCAAAATCAACTCCCGTAGATCACTTAATGTTTTATTTGGCTCTGAAAAAAGGCACGTAAAGTCTCTCAGTGTAAAATGTCTAATTGCGGAGTGGGATAGGGAAGGGCTTGCTTAGGGTGATAACACATCAAGGTCACCCCAGGCCAGACTGAGGCCAGAGCATAACCCCAACATGTGCAAAGGGCCCAGAAAAAGATGTTTAAATTAAAAGAAAGCAACTGTGACACATTATTCAATATTAAGTTCCATTACTACATCCCCCTTGCTTCACAAATAATGGTTCTTTACTTATTTGCTCTGTTTATTACATGCTGATTTAAGTGCATTTACTGTATATTAATTTATTTTCATTTTCTCCTTCCTTGAAATTTATGTGTAAATCCAACTCATCCTGTAATAGAAGTAACTTGCATTTATATCTGTACCTGCAGAAATTATAACAAAATTTCAGAATAAATAAAAAACAAACAAAAATATATTAATCAGTGCGCGATCAGAGAAATCCCAGGGGCGCTCCCTCAGGCCTTGGCGCTGGAAATGCAGACGGAGCCGCCTCCCATCCCATCCCATCCCCTCCCACCCCGGCATCACCGTGTAGTCTGTGCAGGTTAGAAGCTGAGGACACGGAGATGCTTGGCATTTGTGGCTACATCCCCTAGTGACACCCTGGAGACAAACACACCCATACAAGCGTGCCCAGGAACGGAGCTGCAGATGGAGAGGGACTCACAGGGTGACCCACCACGTCTGCGAACGATTGAGGGCCCTGGGCCAGAGCTGGGCAGTGCCCAGGCACCTGGAGTGACGTGAGCAGCAGTGCAGAGCGGGTTTATGTCATGGGTGGGGCTACTTCGGGTCAGAAACCATGCCTCCTGCACAGGGCACAGAGCCAGGCGCTGGCGGAAGCACACGCCCAGCACGGGGAGCCCTCCCTGGGCCTAAAAGGATAGGGGGTCGGGGTGGGGAAGCCCTTTTAGAGAAACACCCACCATGTGCACGACCCAGAACCCAAACATCAGGAAGGAGCAGGCGGCAACAGCAGGATGCCAAACCTAGTGCCTGAGCCTGGCCAGGGTCAACCTGTGAGCGTCCACCTAGGAACCAGGAGGTTGAGGTTCGAGTCCCGGTCAGGGCACAGGCCCAGGTTGTGAGCTCCATCCCCAGTGGGGGGTGTGCAGGAGGCAGCTGAGCCATGATTCTCTCTCATCATTGATGTTTCTCTCTCTCCCTGCCTTTCCCTTCTTCTCTGAGATCAATAAAAATAAATTTAACAACAACAACAAAACAAAACAAAAAAATACCTAGTCCCTTAGGAGACAGAGCCGCTAACTCTCTGGCCTCCGGACAGAGGCGGGACTGGAGAAGTTCTGGGAAGAACAAGCTAGGCTGTTTGCTCTTCATCGTTATTCTAGTCCCAGCGGAAATGGAGGTGTGAGCGGAGCAGGTGGGGGCCGGCAGACACCTGGAGAGGAGGCGCCTTGGCCATCACTGTGCACAACACTCATTAGCGTCTGCAGAGAACCATGTGTAGCAGATGCTCATTCGGGGCAGTTTTAGAAGAAAAAGGTCCCGTCCAGCGACACTGATGTGTAACGTCGTTAACTCACGGTGGCAGCCACACGGTGACGCACACGACTGTAGCGCTCAGCAGCTCAAAGGTGTTTCTTCCGGGGGCGGGACCCTTTTCCCTGCCAGGGGCCATTCGGATGTTTAGACCCTCACTTGCGGGCCGCACAGAATCGTCCACGGAGCAGTTAGCTGCTCTATTGGGGCAAACATTTTTTGTTTGTTTTTCAATCCTCATCCGAGGAGATTTTTCCATTGATTTTCAGAGAGAGTGGAAGGAAGGGGCGAGACAGTGAGAGAGAAACATCGATGTGAGAGACAACGATGGGTTGTGTCCCACATGTGCCCCGACCGGGGCCTGGGGTCAAGCCTGCATCCGAGGTACGGAGGTACGTGCCCTTGGCCAGAATTGAACCCGGACTTACTAGTATACGGCCTGCGGACCAGGCATTCCCCACCCCTGATTTAGACACAAAATTCAACAGGGGAAAGATATACACACACAAAAGAACTGCTCTAAAGACTTCCTACAAGGAGGCTGTGTAACACACCATCTGATAGGAAAGCCACACTGTTTCTCAGTAGAAACATCTAGAAGAGGGAATGGTCATGGCGCAGGCACAGTTTCCACAGAAAGGGCCTCGAGCTCTTCCAGAGCATCCATTGCTCACACACACCCAGACCCCGAATCACCAGGCGCCCTGACCTCCGGGAACACAATCACTCTTTCTAAAGGGTTCGACCCCCTGCCAGGAAGCGACAATTAAACAGAGAAATGCTTACATATCAGGGCGTTTGTGCCGTATCATCTGCAGATGTACATTCTGATCATTTCCAATGTAAAAACTGGGGCCTCTAGCAGCGGGCTCATTTATGAAACGTGGTTAGAGTCGGAGGGTAACAACAGACATTCCTATTCCCCGTGCGTCCAGCCTGCGGGAGCAAAGACTACACCACAGCCCTTATGAGGGCCCGCGTCCCAATCTGACCGGATGCCCGTGCGGAGGCATGGCCCGGCCCTGATCATCGACAGGGCAGTCGGAACAGGCAACCTCGCCGGGTCTCAGCCCTGATGCTCCAGCCCCTCGGAAAGCTCCAGAGAATGGTTTGCTGAAACCTGGGAAACGGAAATGATTCGAAGCATCATGAACAGGCCATGGCGCCCGATGTTTCCAGCAGGAGACACGAGACCTCTGCAGATGGAGTTGAAACAACTTGAGCCGTTTTCCTCGACGGAGAGCTGTCCTCATTCTGACGGGCGAGTGCGTGGGTCTCCGGCGTCACCACCAGGAAAGTACCTGTCACTCAGGATGCCCCCCGTTCACCGGGATGCTGGCGCCTCGTGGTCTATGAGCCAATAAATCCGTCCTCAGGACAGCAAGGACCTCACGGGACAGAAGGATGGCAGCTCTGGGCGGGGCGCGGGGCCCATGAGCCTGGGGAGTGGGGAACGGCCCCGTCTCCCTGCTCTTTCCAAAACCACTTCGAGTTCTGACTCTGAAAGTGTTTCTCCCCCAACACGTCAGTCACTGACATGACTGCAGCCCACTCCCTGCTTTCCACTGGATGGAAGCATGACTGGGTGGTGGGCACACGGTGCAACGTACAGAAACCCCCACCTGAAACCTCCATGATCATGTTGACCAAAGTCACCCCAATAAAGTTAATTAAAAAAAAAAGTCTGGTGGGATTGAGGCTCTCACAAGCTGTTAGTTGGTGGTTGGGTAAGTCACAGAGAACTAAGTAAGTCATCACTGAGGCCACTTTTAGCGTCACTATTCCCCACTCCGCACCATGAAAAACATGCAAGACTGTCCGTAAAGTAGAGGGTTTCAGGCTTTAGCAGCCAGGGACACACCTGATGAAACATCATCGCGAATGATAAGCTTCTGCGTGGGGGGCTGCGGAAGCCTGACTTATGAAGGCGGGACTGTGGATCACCCGTGTGCGGCTCAGAGGACCTAGATGGGTATGTGTGTAGGCGGTGCCACTTCCACGTCGGGTAAACGTATCCGTATAAGTTCACCACTTTTGGACTCAGAGCCTCACTGGGGCGCATGCTTCTGCTTGACCATGAGCTCAGAGGCTAGACCCTCCCCCACGAGACAGGGCTCCCTGAAAGCCAGCACGTTCACACGCAGGTGGCCTAGGCCTGGCCGTTCTCAGAAACAGGAGACTCACACAGCAGAGGAGAGGCCGCACCAGCCTGACGATGGGCAGTAGTGAGTCTGCATGAAATCACGCATCGCCATTTGCATGCATTTAGTAAGAATTACTATAGTTATGGAGGAGGAATCCAAGTGGTTAATATTCTATCATGACAGCCTCCACTTCAGTACTTTCTGTTTTCCAGAACTTTCATCCCCTGTAGACACTGCCCGCTGAGGGCCTGCTCCCCGATGAGGCCCCAAGGGAAATGGGGTGGAGAGCCGAGGAGACTGAGGCCCTAAAACCAGCGAGCTCGAAGGAAAGCGCTTGGGAGCCCATCCGTGACAACGTGAGTGAGCAGGGACAACCTCTGAGACCAGGGACCAGACCCCACAGACACTCACGCGGTTCCTTAGCATGCTCTGGGCATCCTACCAACAATGTGCGTGACGGCCACGGACGCGCCTTCTGCATCTCCTGGGAAACCTTCGGGGGGACCCTTCCCTTGCGATTATAAACATCAACCAGAACAATAAACAAGGACGGTGCTCATCGCTCTGGACGGCTCGGTTCCATTTTTAAAGCGAATTAAGTAAATAAGTTCTACATCGTTTCTGCTTTCATTGCCAGAAATTAAAAGCTAAGTTCAGTGCCGAATAATAACAGTTCTCTCAAAATAAGTGGCTGGTATGCTTATGTATTTCTCTTTGGTTTGGTTGCCTGTTATATGATTTCCTTGTTGCATGCATTTTTTAAAATTTATTTTAAAGTTGCATGAAATACCCAAAGAGTATACAGGTTAACTCTTCTTTCTTTAAATCTAAGTAATCTTATTTTTTAAATTCATTTCACTATGCATCTTCTCAGTGAGGTCTTATGCTTTCATGATTTACAAGTTTTTCCCACTATACCTAACTACCAATTTCACAAGTACATACACAAACAACTTAATTGTGAATAATAACTTTTGAACTTGCTGTACCTATACAACAATATCACAGTCGGCTCTAGATAAATTAATATCTGAAAAGTCAAAGTCTGAATCCAGTATGATAGCAAAATATTTTATATATTTTATAATGGCAAGTAATAATGCATCAGACAGGCCATCGTATGGTCCACGCCGATCCAGACAAAACTCCCAACTTAGCAAGACAGAAATACACATACGCTCAATCCCAACGGTGGTCTCACCCAACAGAGAAGGTTTTATTAGGAAAAGTGTGATTCCTCAGCAAGGCCTGCCACATGGGAAAATCAGAATCGTCTCTATACCAGCAATCTCTAAGTGAGGAGTGAGTCTCAGTAGGATGGGCGTATTTGCCCATCGTGTCTCTGTAATATAACCATATATTGAATTTAATCCTGTAATGCATTTGCAAATATCTCTGAATTGTGTTCCGCTATGAGATGGTATATCACTATGTT
>NW_005872135.1:0-9731 GCF_000147115.1 Myotis lucifugus
GGGGTGTGGGATGTGGGGGTGTGTGGGGTGTGGGGTGAGTGTTGGCTGGGGGTGTGTGGGGTGGGGGTGTGGGGTGTGGGAGTGTGGGGTGGGAGGGTGGGAGGTGCCCATCTCCTTAGCACCCTTTAGGTTTAATGAAGTATTTTTTCGGATTACAAAGCCTTTTATGTTCACAGATTCTGTTCTGTTTACCAGGTACTTTAGAATTACAAACTATTTTCCAGTTTAAGAATTTTTGGGTTTTCGGAGTATTTCTTAGTCTATAAGGCGTTATGGGGTTACAAAATCTTTTCCAATTTCAAGGCCTTTCAGGGTTTACAAAATATCCTATCTCAACAATTGTAAGATGCACTTTTTTCATATTCTATTATCACTAATGCATCTTACAAATAGTGATGTCTTTGATCAATACGAAATGTTCAGTTCCTAGTGTATTTTAGGGTTCCAAAGCAGGTTGCAGTTTACAAGGGTCTTAAGGTCTGAAGTTACTGAGTGCTTCAGCCCTCTGATGCACACTTTTCTTTCCTCTCATTTTGACGTCTCTAAGGTCTGAATTATTTTTATTTTGAGGTCTGAATTAATTAAAAAATTTCCGCCTTTTTAGATAATAAATTTGTGTTTTTAAAAAATATTTTTATTGATTTTTTTAAGAGAGAGAAAGGGGGAGAGAGAAAGAGAGAGAGAAACAAACATCAATCAGCTGCCTCTGCATGCACCCCCGACCGGGATGGAGCCCCCAAACTGGGCGTGTGCCCTGACCGGGAATTGAACCTGGGATCTTTCAGTCAACTGAGCACACTAGCCAGGGCCTGAATTTTTTTTTTCCCATCAGTTGCATCTTTGAACACATTATTATTTCATTTTTCATGTTCCCCTTCCACCGCCATGGCTCATGAAATGGTGATGCATCTAACAGCTGCTTTGAGTCAATGAGATTTGGTCTTCTACAGTTCCTAAAGCATTTCAGTTGTTACAAAACATGTTCCAGCCTGGTCAGTGTGGCTCTGTTGGTTTGAGCATCATCCCATGCACCAAAGGGTCGCCGGTTCGATTCCTGGTCAGGGCACATACCCGGGTTTCAGGTGCAGTCCCAGGTTGGGGTGCGTGCAGGAGGCAATGGATCAATGTTTCTCTCTCTCTCCCTCTCCCTTCCTCTCTCTCTCTAAAATCAACAAAAACATATAAAAAAGAACATGCTCCAATTTACAAGCAGTTCTAAGATTTGTGAAATATTTTCCAGCATCCAAGGGCCTTGGGCTTTACAAGTTATTTCTCAGTTGGTAGGTGCTTGGAGGAGTTAAAAGCCGTAGAGTTTACCAACTGCTCTTACCCGTCCAGAAGAATCCTCAGGACTGCCCTCAGTCTGCATACACTCCTTGTCTGTTTGTACAGGGCAGACTCAGGTGGAAGGTGGTTGTGTGGCCAGAAAGGTGCATTTAAGCCTGCTGTCCAGGTCAGCGGTCGCCAACCTTTCGGACCTTACGGATCACCAGCGGTCTGCGGACCACCGGTTGGCGACCACTGGTCCAGGTGACATGTGCTCAGTGAGCCCAGCATTACCCATGCAAGGTCTGGCAGGCAGGGGGCCGGAGGGTCTCTGTGCTGTATCCAGTCTAGCATGCAGCGATGCTAAGATTTTCTCATTCTAAGACACGGATGGTTTTTGGATTTGGTGATTCTGATTTTCAGATGTGTCTCTGAGATTCCAGGGGTATTCATTTCTGAGGGCTGCCCTACCGAATGACCATAAACTGGGTGTCTTAAAGCGACGGAGCTGTCTTCTCTCTCAGCTCTGGAGACCAGAGTCTGAAATCAGGGTGTTGGCAGGGCTGGTTCCTTTTGAGGCTCTGAGGGAGGATCTGTCTGTCCCATGCCCCTCTCCCCGCTTCTCATGGTCGCCCACAGTCCTTGCTAGTCCCTGGCTTGTTGACACATCATTTCGATCGCTGCCCCCCATCTTCTCACATGTTTTTCTTGTGTCTCTGTGTCCAAGTTGTTCTCTTCTTTTAATTTTTTTTTGCTTAATCCTTACCCGAGGATACTTTTCCCCAATGATTTTTAGAGAGAGGGGGGGAGGGAAGGGGAGAGAGAGAAAAAGAGAGAGAGAGAGAGAGAGAGAGAGAGAGAGAGAGAGAGAGAGATACAGAGAGAGAGATTGCCTCCCACACGCACCGCAACGGGGGCTGGGGATTGAACCTGCAACCCAGATATGTGCCCTTGACTGGGAATCGAACCTGCGACCCTTCAGTGCACAGGCCGATGCTCTAACCACTAAGCTGCCAAACAGGCTATGATCTTCTTTTAAGGACACAAGTTACTGGATTTGGGGACTCCTAGGTAACCCAAGATGAGCTCATCTCAAGACCCTTCACTTAATCACATCTGCAAAGATGCTTTTTCCAAATACATTCTCATTCATAGGTTCCAGGAGTCAGGGCGTGGACATGTCATTCGGGGGCCACTATTCAACCCGCTAGAAAGTGTGGCTCCAGAACCATGATTAGTTCTGGAATCCTGAGGCCAACTCTGTAAATCTTGGATCTAGTGATTCTCACACCTGAGTGTGCATCAGAGCCATGGGGAGGCTTGGAAAATGGTTCCAGTTCAGCAGGTCGGGCTGCCCCAGCTTGCTCTCTGGTGGTGCTGAGGCTGAGACCGCTGTCCCCACAGGTTCGGACGAAGGACGTGCTGTTTGAGAGCATCAGCCACCTGATCGACTATCACCTGCAGAATGGGCAGCCCATTGTGGCTGCTGAGAGCGAGCTGCACCTCCGAGGTGTGGTCAAGCGGGAGCCCTGAGCCAGGTGTGTATTTGGCCCTGCTGGCTTCTGGCCATCACCCATCCATCACGCTTCTTCTCATTTTAAAAACCG
Organism: Myotis lucifugus; assembly: GCF_000147115.1. NCBI lineage: Eukaryota > Metazoa > Chordata > Mammalia > Chiroptera > Vespertilionidae > Myotis > Myotis lucifugus. Next base: position 2,874 of record NW_005872135.1, read on the forward strand.
AGAAAGAATTCACATGCCACACAGCTTACCCATTACAGTGGCTACCTCAGTAGTTTTTAGTATCTTCACAGAGTTGTGCAACGTCCCCCGTCTAATTCCAGAACATTCCATCACCCCGCAAAGAAGCCCTGTCCCCCTTAGTAGTCACTCCCCACCCCCTCCCCCAGCCCCTGACAAATACTAACCCACTTCCTGTCTCTGTGGATGGGCCTGTTCTGGACATTTCACATAAATGGAATCACACTGTGTGGCTTTGTTTACCTGGCTTCTCTCATTGAGCCTCATGTCTTCAAGGTTCATCCATGTTGTAGAGAGTCAGTATTTACCTCCTTTCCATGATGAATATTTCAGTGTGTGGATGGGCCATGCTGTATTTATCCACTCATCGGCCATGGTGAACATGTGTGTACAGGTGTTTGTTTGCCTGTGTCTTCATTGCCCTTGGGTGGGTCTATACCTAGGAGTGGGATGGCTGAGTTGTTATGGTGACTGTTTAATTGGTGATAAAGATCTCCAGGAGGAGGCAGCATTTGGCCCCCCTGGAAGAGGGAACCAGTGTGGCCTGGGTCCTGCGGGCTGGAGTGCCAGGGGGGTGGTGAGATGAGAAGGTGCACCCTTGGCCTTTCGATTTTGGTGCTGGGGGGCCACAGGAAGCCTTGAGTGGGGAAGGGCCAGGCAGATACAGGACCTCTCTGGTGAGAGAGGAGGGCTCTGGGGTGAACTCAGGGCTGGGCCAGGCAGGAGAGGACATGGCTGAGCTGGGGTGCGAGGGGTAGAGTGACATGAGCTGCGTTTGTGGAGGAGGGAGAGACAGGGCCTGGGGATCCCAGGATCTGGGAGCTGGAGCTGGGCTCAGGGAGGGAGGGAGGGACCGAAGGGGAAGGAAGCTGCTGAATTTCCCCCAAGGGCTGAGCAAGAGGAGCTTCTGGGCCAGGTTGGGGTGCTCTCCTATCCCCATGACAAAGGTCTCCTTCCTGCCTCCTCCCCGCTCATTGCCGGTCTCCTCCCTGCCCCCAGACAGGCCTGGCTGCTGGCAGAGTTGGGGTTCCCAGTCTGGGGAAGGGCTTCAGGAGTCGGGGGTGGGCCTGTGGAATGCCTGAAGTGATCTGCAGTGCTCTGGGGCATGTGCCAGGGTACGACCTGATTGCCTTCTGTCCCCGAAGTTGTTTGTGGCCTGAGAAATGACGCCGATGGCAATTATCATAGTTGCTAATGCAGCCGTTGCTGTGTCTAAGGACTGTGCTCGACTCCCCACGTCTCCCACGAGGTTCTGAGGCAGGCACTGTTATCAGCGTTCTCATTCTGCAGAAGAAACAGCACCGAGATTAAGAATCTCCCCTGGGGCACACTGCCAGAAAATGGAGGAGCTGGGACTTGAACCCGGGCCCCTGGGCCTGAGCCTCCTTGCTGTGTCACTTTACTGCCGTGTAACCAAGGTTTGGAGTCCCTAACACGTGAACCCAGGTCTCTGGTTGTTGTCTCCGCTGACCCTTGACTTCTCCGCTTTCTCCTTCAGGTGATGGTTCCCACCTCGGGCTCCTGTCCCTGCTCCCCAGATGTCCCTGTTGTGGCCTTACAGCCTTTCTCTGGACCCTGGTCAGGCTGAACCGCTGCAGTCTCTCCTTCTCCACGTGGGCCTTGAATCTCTCTTCTCCAGCCCACTCTTCGCTGGGCCAGGTCAACCATGCCAGGAGATGGGGGCCCAAGACCCCCCTCTCTCTCACCGAGCCCCCTACCTCCTCTCTTCTGCCTGGAGTGAGGGTGTACATACCAAAGACAGAACCGTTTCTCGCCTTTAACGAAAATATATAAAAGAAATCCCTCGGTGTCCTGGTGAGGTCCTGGTGGGGTAGGGAGACACAGTCTCTTTTCCTGGCTGGACTTCAGCTCATCTCCCTGGGAGGGGAAGGTTCCCAGGTCCCTGGCCTGGAGCTGGAGTCCTCTTCTGGCCCAACTCAGTGTTTTCACCTGAAAAATGGGTGCACAGTTTTTGAGGGAGAATTGAGGTGCTTTGGGTCCTCAGGCCAGGACACATGCTGATGTTGAAGTGGGGGGCAGTCTTGGGGGTATTGACCTGCACTGGACATTTCGAATCTGTTTGTAATTAAACTTGGGAATGACCACGAGGAGCGTGAGCCGACTGCACATTAAGGGGCCCTCTTGGTTGGGGGCTGCAGTCAGTCTCCCCAGTGGAAAGCCAGGTGGCACCAGATTTGGCCTCCGGGGCGCTGGAGGTTGGGGGGGGGGGCTGAGGGCCTGTTAGAGGGAGTAAGAGGGTGGTCCGCTCTCCTAGAATCCCCCAACATTTCTCAAATACCTCTATTTTTAGAGATAAGAATACCCCAATTTCTCTATTAAATGCACCCTAATTTATCTTTGGAAACACCTATTTTATCTCCCCAATGCTACAAACCTCTCTCTTGAGATATCCCAATATATCTGACAAAAAGCTCCTTGTTTTCCTCGAGTTGCTCCTATCTTGCCCCTGAACACGGTCTGATCCCTCAGGGATCCCAGCTTCTTTCCTCCCCGTTTTCTTGAGATGCAGCCACACCCTCAAAGCCCCTACTTCTCCCTGATGCCCACTTCCTCCTCCAGCACCGACTTCTACCTTCCAGCACTTCCTGCACATGGATTCTGAGACGCTCCCTCCCAGAGACCACACACTCCCGGGACTCTCCTCTAACTCCGCCCCCAAACATGGAGGCATCTCTCCCAAAGATGTCCCCAGCCCTCTCCACATCCCACCAGGGCCACATCCCTGCCCAGGGTTCGGGTCTGCAGACCTGGGGGGCCCAGTAAGGGTGTGGGGAGTTAAAGCCACTCTGCTCTGCCCCTAAGTAGGGGTGAAACCATCCAAAGGTAGAGCCAAAAGGGGACTCTGATGTCATGTCTCTTACTTCAGTGACATGGAGACTGAGAGCCACCAGTCCGTCCATTGGTCCATTTGTCCATCCATCCACCCACCCATCCATCCATCTGTCCATCCACCCACCTACTCATCCACCTATTATTCATTCATTCATCAGTCCGTCCATCTACACCCCCTCCTCCTGCATCCTAAGAGCCTTTAATTGTCCGCACTGAGCTTCTCTTATCTGCCAGAAGCTCTGGTGGCTTAGGGGGATGCAACAGTGACCAAGACGGACCTGTCCTCGTGGAATTAGCAGTCAAATGACATCAATCAGCAAATCACCACAGAGTGTCTAGTGCCAGCTGTGGCGTGGACACAGCGGAGGCAAAGCTGGATGCCAGGGAGAGCTGCTAGGCGCCTTTTATGCACAGAGGTGATAAGATTCCCGAGTGGGGAACATACTGTTGGGGGCAGGATAGGAATGGGGGTGGCTGAGAGAATGCTCTGGGGGTTGGACCAAATAATGTGAAGACGTGTCAGATTCCAAAGATTTGTAGGCCAGAGAGAGGTCTAAATGCACTTCATTCATTCATTCATTCATTCATAGCCCTGGGTCCTTCCAGGCCCGGCACCACCCCCTTAAAAGTTTCACCTAGCACTCCTGCTAGGCATGTGCTGAGAACTGCACAAACTCAGGGTGCTCAGAGGGGTGAGGAGGCGTCCCAAGGCCACACCGCTGGGAGGTGGCAGAGCTGGGGTTTGAACCTCATTACCTCCCCCATCCTGCTCCTGGACCCAGGAAAGCTATATCTGGGGAGCCCCCATGGTGACAGGAGCTACGAGCCTGGCTCTAGCTGGGTTCCCACCCTGTCTCCAGTCCATTCTATCTGCAGTTATTCAGTTAGCAAATGCTCCCTGCCCTAGCCTCGCCCCCAGGGAGCCCTGGGGTGGGAGGTAGTAGAAATGTTGGTTCAAATTCTGCTGTGCAGCCTTGGACCAGTTACTTCCCTTCCCTGAACTGGGCCTCCGCAGAATCAGGCCATTCCGCCATGCCTCCGTTTCCTTATCTGGAAGACTGCCCCCTCCCCCAGTGCCTTATTGGGCCTGGTCCCTCTTGGGAGCTTGCAGACAGGCCTTTCCTCCCCTTATCAAAGGAAAAGGCAGCTTAGAGCCCGGAGCTGCCTGGGCACAAGGTGGCTCCTCAGGCCTGGCGCTGGGATGGCAGCTCTTTGTCTTTGAGCCACCTCCCTGTGTGTCCTCCAGGCCTGTCCGCTGGATGCCACAGGGGGCAGCCTATGACTCAGGCCTGAATCCTGGGAAGTACCACCTTCCCGCATCTCCTCTGAGACCTGCCCCTTTCCCCTTTCCATATAGTATGTTCCTGGGAATGGAGGAGAGGGTGAGGACTGAGGCGGGAGGGGTGACCACCAAGGCCACAGCATGAGGGGCACAGCTTAGGGTGGGTGGGGATGGTGGGTACCGTCTGGGCCCCCTCCCTAGCTTGGGCCTGAAACCGGCAGCCTCCTCATCTCTGATTCCAGGGAGGCTACAGCTCAGGGTTTGGGGGAGTCCTGGCGGAGGGGTGGGGGGCTACCATACCTGTCAGTCACAGGGCTCTGCAGAGGGAGCAGAAGGTTTTGTTGACTTGGAGAGAGGTTCCTGTTTGGAGTCAGAGCTGGTGGCCTCCCTGCCCTGGTCCCTTCCAGGGCGGCCCACAGGACAGGTGCTTGGAATCTATCCCCAGGTACTTTCCCACTCTGGGCCTCAGTTTCCCCAGCCCCCAAATGTGATGGGGTGGGGCTTCTGGCTGAGCAGGGCTGTGGTCAAGGTTCTGGGGTTCACTTTGAGGCCTGGCAAGACCTCCCCCTGGCTGAGTCTCTTTCCTCACTAGTAGCAGCTTTCGTGAACTGATGACCAACACTGACATCACACATGTTTAAGTACTTTGCAAACAGTAGCTCTGATGCTGTGATGCCCGTGGACCACCAAGGAGAAGGAGGCAGAGAGGTTTGGACACTTGCCAGAAGTCACAAAGCAGGAAATATTGGTATTAGGATTCGAACCCTGATTCAGTGGCTCCAGATTAATGTCTGAGTTGCTTAGCACAGGAATCAGCACAGAATAAATTCACTGCATCCTCTTTCAACCCAACTGGGGAGAGAGACCCTGCCCCCAGCTGGGCAAGGGTGAGTGGGGATTGAAGCCCCCAATTCCCAGGTCAGCCTGGCACTGCCCTTCCTTGCAGACCCTAGCTGGTCACTTCCCCTTCCTGGGCCCCACTGTCCCTGTCCTGTCAATGGAGGAAGGTGGGGGCGACCCCCCCGCTGCAGAAAGGAGCACTGTTCCAGGAGTCATCCTCCCTGTAATCTGCCCATTTGTCTGGCAAGTTTTCATTAAAGACCCCAGTGTCTTGGAGACACGGCAGGGCTAAGACCGAAACAACCCTTCCAACCACAGCTCCAAGCCCAGGGGGGCAGCAGACTCACAAGTAATTGCTCTAGAACACTCTACATGGCAGCTAAAGTTGGGGTTCAGGGGGCTCTGTCAGGCTGTAACACGGGGCTGGTCCAGGCAGTGGTGGGGTGATGCATTCACTGGTATCTGCCTCCCCTGGCATGCTGGTGTCGCCCGAGCACAAAGCGGGGCTCAGTGTTCGCTGGGTGAGCAAATCTGAGACAGGCCTCCTGGAGTCATGGCCCCCTCTGAGCCTCACTTTCCGCATGTGGACCATGGGACTCTAAACCCCACCTCACTCCAAGGTCCAGTGGATGTGTTGGAGGGGCGGGGCCTCCAGCTGGCCACATTATCTTGCTGGCTCCTCACAAACTGAGACCGGACTTGGGACTGGTCGGCCTTGGGTGCCAGAAGGGGAAAGTGAGGCTGAGAGGGAGGGCAGAGCGTGAGGAAGCAGGGGGGTTAGGGCTGGCAGGTCACAAGGCAGGGGGGTGGGACCCCAGAGGGACCCTGAGATCTTAGAAGCTGCCGGCCTGGGATTGCCTTGGTTTTTCTCTCTCTGTGGGTAGCACGCCTTCGCTCTCCCTGCTCTCCTCCAATCACACTTTCCTGTTACAATTCTGTTCACCTGTGTCCCTCAGTTGGCACCGCCTCTGTGGGATGCATCACAAGGTGGGCCCTGCACCCCTCGGTCACAGCCGTGTCCCTAGCGTCTGTGTCATTGCCCAACATCCAGTAAGTGCTCAATAAACATCTGCCCATGACACGGAGGAGCAGCCCCTTCTCTGGCGTCTGGGGCGGCCTCGCTGAGCGATGCCCGTTCACCAGGAGGAGCTGGTGGGTCCTTATTTCTAGAAGGAAACCTTCACCTTTCTCATCTACGTCTACGGAGGGGAGAGCTGGGGGAAGGAAGTTAGAGCCTGGCACTGAGAGAGCGCCCAGGAGTCAATTCAGATGCAGTTATTATTGCTGCTGCTATTTTATTCTTCATTGTAAGTCGGGAAAGCTGCTCACCGGAGAAAGGGCCCACGGCTAGTATGGGTCTGCGCTCCTCCCCGAATGAACTGAAGCAGAGGCGTGGGGTTCCTGCTCCTCCTGCTCCCCCTGCTCCCCCATCCGCAGGGGCCAACGCTAGGGGTGTCCATCAGCAAACCGCGACCACCTGCTTCCCCTCCCACTTGCCTTCGTCAGCCCCCGGGGTGCCCGCGAGGCTCCGGGTGCGCCGGGCCCCGGGGTGGCGCGGGGTGCGCCGCGAGGCGGGGGGCGGGGGCGGGGGCGGAGGCGGCGGTACTAGGGGAGAATACGGCGGCGCGGCGGCCAGGCTGGGCGGTTTCCCGCCGCGGCCGGTGAATGAGTCCGACTGCGCTGCCGCCGCCGCCCTGGTGGAAGCAGCAGCCTCGGCCCCACCCAGACCCGGAGCCTCCGCGCCGAGACCCCGGGCGAGCCCGCGGGACAGCCTCAGCCTCGGGACACCACCCCTGGCAGGTGAGTTCAGGGACCCCGCCACGATCCGCGGGGGCTGCTTGGACCCCACCCCCACCCCCAGCTGA
>NW_005872135.1:11187-33024 GCF_000147115.1 Myotis lucifugus
GGGTGCCCCCCCCCGGAGCACCGGGTCAGCATGGGCCCCGGGGCAAACTTTCAAGTCCTTGGCCGAATTCCAAGGGGGCCCAGGCGGGGGTTTCGGGTGCCCCTCCTTGCCCCCAAGGGCCCTTTTTGCCCCCTTTTTGGATGGCCGGAAGATTAAATTCTGTGTTTGGCCTTTGCCCGGGTTCCCGGGGAAACCTCCCGGAAGCAACGCAGGCCCCCCCCTTCCAAGGACAAGCCCCCCCCCCCGTTCTTTAAAGAAGGGCTACTTCTTTTTCGACCGCCTCGGCCCGGCCAGCGCCCCGGAAAACTTGCCCTCAGGATCAAGGTGGTCAACAAGGGCAGCAGCCTCAAGCGGGACACGCTGCTGGGGGAGAAGGAGCTGCCGCTGACCTCCCTGCTCCCCTTCTTGTAAAGGCCCCCCGGCTGCCCGCCCTCCGTGCCTCCCGCAGGTGCCCCAGGGGAGACCCACTGCCCCTCCCCACTCGGATTCCGACGGGCGGGCGGCAGGAGGCTCATTGGCTGCGCCAGGGGCCGGGGGGTGGAGGAGGTGGGTTAAACTCAGGCTGGGCCGCCCGGATGCTGCAGCGGCGGCGGGGGCTCTCCTGGGATGCTGCATGGTGACCAGGATACTGCTTTTCACGGACTAAGTTATGTGGAGGAGGAAAAGAGGGGGCTGCCAGGGAAGAGAAGGCCATTTGCAGGGCTGAGCGCTACCCCTGAGCCCCAAGTTCCATGTCCCTCGAGGTGGTCTCACCACTGACAGAGTTCAGGTGGCTGGGAACCTGTGCCAGGAGGCTGGGAACCTGTGCCGAGGTGGATCAAAGACCTCGAGGTCTCCAGTCCTGAGCCTGGGCTGAATCTTTTCCTGTGTGGCACGAGTGTCCTCATCCCCCAGGTCTGCCAGACGCCCCCCCCTCGCCCCCACCAAATCAGTGCCAGGCCCCAGGTTCTGCTGCCAGTGCCCCATGGGGCTGTGGGAGGCAGCAGAGCCGTGGAGCTCACGGTGCAGGAAATCCCGGAGGATGAAAATGGGAACAATGATGGGAACAATGGCTCCGCTTCTGTCCCTGGAGCCAGACAGCCCTCCCGGGGCCGTTTCCCTCCGGCACCTTCTTGGCTTGCTTTTCGGGCACAGGCCTGCCTGGCTGGTCCACTGCATCTGCTTGGGAGCCCTGGTGCTGCTGGGGTTCTGGAGCCTCCCTCCCCTGGAGAGGGATGCTCTGAAAGCACCAGAGGGCAGCCCATGACTCCCATCCCCCTCCCTCCCACGCTACCCCCTCTCCCTCCTCCCCCGCCCAGCACCCTTGGCAACTGGACACCAGGGAGTGATGCCCAGTGACTGATGGCTGTGGCTTTTACTCCACGTGTGTAAATAGGTTTTGGTTAGGGCGGGTGTGATAAAGGGACAAAGGGGCGGGCTTGGGGGTGCGGGTACCCTGGTGTGACTTTTCATGCTGCTAGGGGGCTGCGTAGCCTTGCTTGTGTCAAGATAATTTTTGAGGAGGTTTTCCAGCTCAGAGAAACAAATGGTCCAGTTTGAAGCAGGGGCCAGCTCGGCCGGGCCAGCTCTGTCCCTGCATTTCTCCTGGGCTGCCTGCTGGGCATGGATGGACCAGGGCAGCGCATTGAATCCTGGGGCGCCCCTCCCTGTTCAAACATTGTCCCTCTTGACTCTAGGTTTCCCAGCCCCACGAGGGGAGAGGTGAAGAGGCAGATTTCCCCCAGGGCTGGGGAAAGCACCAGTGCACCCTGCGCTGAGATGGAGGGGCCCTTGGAGCTGGGGTCCCTTTTAGTGCCCCCTTTGGTCTCTGTCCTGTGCCTGCTCCTTCATGCTCCTGCTCCTGCCTTCATAGGGGCTCCCCCTTCTCTCTGGAACTTGGAGACCACCAGGGCCAGGCTTGTGGGCAACAGAGGGCCCTGCAAGGAGCTAGATGCTTGGAACTCATACCCCTCCTGTTCTCTCTGACCCTGACCTCTTCCCCCCCCCCCCACTTTCCCTCTGGGGCCTCCCATTTTCATATGCCCTGTGCACTGTTTCATACCTTTGTGTTCGAAGTTGACAGTGGGTAAGCCTCTATGACACCCTTCCCAAGTGTGTTTGTTTATAAATGCTGTTTTTAGTGCAATAAAGGTGTTTCGGGAATGCGGGGGTGGAGATTTGCCTTCTTTGCTGTTTAATAACAAGAGAGGAATCTTGAATTCCGAGGAGGATGGCGGGCGCCTTCGCGGTCAGTGAAGTCCTCAGCCCCTTCAGACCCTCTGCTTGGGGTGGAGGCAAGGAAGCAAGGTTGCCCAGGGCGATGCCTTGGCCTCCCTCCCCACGCCCAGGCCCTGTTACAACAGCTGCTGACATTTGCTCAGCAGGTGTCTGTGGGCACTGCTCTTACTCTCCATCTACACCAGCGGTTCTCAACCTGTGGGTCGCGACCCCTTTGGGGGTCGAACGACCCTTTCACAGGGGCTGCCTAAGACCATCGGAAAACACATATATAATTACATATTGTTTTGGATTAATCACTATGCTTTAATTATGTTCAATTTGTAACAATGAAAATGCATCCTGCATATCAGATATTTACATGACGATTCATAGCAGTAGCAACATTACAGTTATGAAGTAGCAATGAAAATAATTTTATAGTTGGAGGTCACCACAACATGAGGGACTGTATTAAAGGGTCGCGGCATTAGGAAGGTTGAGAACCACTGTTCTACACGAATGGCCTTCACAGCAGCCCCTGAGAAGGCTGTCCACATCCTCATCTCGCGGGTTCGGTAACCTGTCAAGGCAGCCTCGTCAATGGGAGCCAGGACTCGAACTCGCGCCCGCACTGTGGCCACCACGGAGAGAATTGGCAGGATTTGCCCCTTCCGGGTTCTGTTTCCTGGGGACAGAGACTGGACATGTGGTGCCATCATTAATGGGGACCCCCTTGGATCCCATCAGCTGCCAACACAGGAGCACCCCCACTGACCTACCCTCATCCTCATCTGGTCTGCCCAAGTCCCTGCGATCAGACAGGAATCAGAAAGCAAGTATGTCAGCCAGGAGGCCAGCCCCCACCCTCTGTCCCTCTCACACACCCCAGGTCAGGCTGTATCTCTCCCCACAGAGCCCCCAGTTCAGGGCCCTGTTTCCTGCACTGACCCCAGGCCTGCTTCTTCCTCTCTCCAGGGGTCCAGACTGTCAGGGCTGTCACAAAGCCGCCAGGAGCCTTTGTGTGGGGTTGGGGTCCTAAACAGCCCTCCACTGGCTGACAACTGCCAGATGAGCCGCGCTAACAAGGCCTGGTCGGGACCCAGGATGTGTTGCCAGGGCAACCGGGCGCCTTCTCTCCTTTTTCCCACCAGCCACTCATCACTGGGCAGCCTGTGTGTGCATGTGGGATTGCGTGTCTCTGTGTGTGTCTGTGTGGACCGTCTGTGTGTGCATGCACACAACAGTGGGCTTCTGCACACGTATAACTACATATATACCTTATGCACATGCATGCATGTGCATGTTAGTGTAGTGACGTGCATGTGCGAGTGCAATTGTGTTTGTGCACAGGTGTCAGTGTGGGCATAATCATGTGAGTGCGGAATGCACATAAGTGTAGCCATGTGTGTCAGCAAGTGTGTGTGTGTGTGCGCGTGCTTGCATTTCCATGTGGGCTGTGCACATGTTTTTCTGTGTGTACCCGTGTACATGTATGTAACCTTGTGAGTGCGCCTAAGTATTACTATGTAATTGTGCACATGTGTGTCACCATGTGTGTGCTTGTGTGTGTGCTGTGGCTGCCCTCTGCCTCACAATGTCCAAAAGGACATAATCGGACCAGTGGCTCCAGAAGGCCCCCTCCCTCCTCTCTCCATGCTGGTTCCTCACTGGGGACACCCTCACCTATGTCCTCTTACTCAGACTTCAGGTCTCAACCCACTGCCTCTTCCTCAGGGCAGCCCCCACCCTGACAAAGTCAGACCCTTTCTTAGATTCCTTGTTAGTGTAACACACTGGCTTGTACTATCGATCTGATCAGAATGACCTGTTATTTGCACCTGCAGTGTCCCAGTGCTCAGCCCATGGTGTAAACACAGGTGACATTTGCACTCTCCTTCCAGCCCGGCTGTCATCTGGGGCTTCCTACTGTCAGAAGGGCCATGGGCATCCGGGGCCACCACTAACAGTAGGCACCTCATTTGGTGCAATCACAGAATGGTGCCCTTTCCCATAGTGGAGCCAGCACAGTGGACAGGAGAGCCAAAAGATGAGGAGTTAGATGCCTGGAGACCTTGTGGGCATCTGGGTCCAGCTGTACCTGAAGTCCATAACTGCTCACCATTTCAGTTCAGAGAAGCAATAAAGTCCTTTTTAAAAATATATATTTTTAAAATTGATTTCAGAGAGGAAGCGAGAGAGATAGAAACATCAATGATGGGAGAGAATCATTGATTGGCTGCCTCCTGAGTGCCCCCTACTGGGGGTGGGGGGAGATCAAACCTAAAACCGGGGCATGTGCCCTTGGCCGAAATAAAACCTGGGACTCTTTAGTCCGCAGGCCGACGCTCTATCCACTGAGCCAAACCGGCCAGGGCTAACGTCCTTTCCTAGCTTGACTTTTTATTTATTTATTTGCAGCCAAGGAGCACTGATACAGTGAGTCTCCAGTACGAGGAAGGAGGAAATGCACCAAGCGAGGTGCCTCAGTCCGATAGGAAGGAAGGCATATCCTAGTACCTGGGATTTGTCCTAGAGAGCTGGGGAATGTGGGCCTGGGGAGAGGGAGTGAGCATTAATCAGGGGAGGGTTTGCAGAAGGAACAGAACCTGAAATAGGGAAGAAGCATTGGGGTAGCAGGCACATTCCAGAGGTAAAGGGAAGGGGCTCAGGAGTCCAGCCCGCTGGGGCCTCCATCCCACTCCCGCTCAGCCTCGGCCGCAGCGCCTGCCCCAATCTGCCCATTGCCTTCTCCTGCTGTCCAGCTTGGAAACCTTCCATGGCTCATCATGGCCCCCCACCCTGTGCATGCCCCACAGGGAAGCCCACGCACCCTTCCTGGAGCCTTTGCTTGTGCGGTGCCCATCTCCCCAGCACACCTGAACCCTGACCGTGCCCGGTGAGCATTCCATGGTGGAATTCCAGCCCGGGACTTTCCACTCTGCAGCACAGTGTGGCCGTGGGCGAGTCATGTGACTTGTGTGGGTCTCAGGCTCCCCACGAGCAACGCTTCAGCCCTGGTGATGAGGCTCAAGCTCATGTGTGGAAAGCGCTCATGTTCTGTGGAAGCAGGCACAGTATAGCAATAACATAATCACATTAGGGCGATAATTATAGGCTGCCAGCAGACCCACTGAGGTCAGTGGCTTCCCTGGTCCTCCTGCGCTGGGGGCCTTTCCCCACGGCACCTGCCCCTCTGTCCAGCTGCTTGCACCCCCTTCCTCCAGTGTGGGATTCAATTAAGCTTTTGTTTTCTTCTCAGCTCTTCTGAGAGTGGGAGGGAGGGGCTGTCTGCAGCTGGGTCTGCTGACAGGAGGAGGAAAAATGACTCCAATAAAAAGGAACCACTGCAGAGGGAGGCCTGCATGTGCATGCCCTCCCTCCCACCAGGAGGACGCCCAGGCCCTCACGGAGGTCAGGAGCATGGGGCGGGTGTCCAGTGTTGACCTGGAGAAAGAAGATGCCTACCAAGAAGGGCTCCTGGTGGCTCAAATGTAAAAACAGAGCCTAGCAACCATTGCTAAACGCGGGCCTCTCAGACAGGCTGCCCTTCAGGGAGAAGCCTGCACTGGCCTGCCTGCCTGCTGCCTGAGCCCACTCTTATACAGGAGTTGCTGGCATTGTATTTCAACCAGTAGGAGGTTTTCCCCGTCCAATTATAGCTGCACAGCCCTATGTCAGTAGCATCTTCACTGACCAGAGTGGCTCCATTCCAACCAACCGGGACAGTGCTTTTAGGACCAATCAAACTGTGAGATTTGAAGTCCTTATTTGCATAAGGATGGACCAATCTGGAACCAGGGGCCAGGCTTCTGTCTATATAAGTCAGCTTCCCGATGGCTAGCCTGGGAGCATGCTTTCACTTGAGGACTATGTTTTCTTGGCTGAGGCTGAACCACCCAGGGTCTGGATGGAGCAGAGCTGTCTAACTGGACAGCGACCTTGCTGGATGGCCACTGTACTCTGGTGCTGTCCAGCTGTTGAGCTGTTACACTACAGAGCTGTTGGCATTGAATAAAGTTTCCTTCAATACACCCCAACGAGGGGGTTCCTGTTGGCATTGAATTGCACCAATGACCATGGGTTGACACCAGGTGCAAAAGCGCCAGTCCTGGGCCCACTGCTCACAGCGGGCTGCCTGGCCTTCCCCTGGTGAATGGAGACATTACAGGCACTTCTCCAGGGCTCTGTAAGGTATGTACACACACTGCAGCACCCGCACTGGTGAGAGGATGACCCACTGCATCTGTGTCAGGACTCTGCAGGTTGTGGGCTCAATCCCCAGCATGGGGTGTGTCAGAGGCAGCTGATCCATGATTCTCTCCCATCATTGCTGTTTATCTCTCTCTCTCCCCCTCTCCCTTCCTCTCTGAAATCAACAAAATATATTGTTAAAAATGTGTATGTATTTTTAAAAAAGAGTGAAGCACTGACACTTGTTACAACATGAATTAACCTTGAAACATATGCTCAGTGGGAGAAGCCAGACGCAAAAGGCCACGCGGTGTGTGATTCTGTGACATGTCCGGGACAGGCACGTCCACAGAGACGGGAAGTGGGTTAGTGGTTGTCAGGAGTGGGAGGGAGAAGGGGAGGGACTACTGACGAGGACGGGGCTTCTTTTGGGATGATGAGCATGTCCTGGACTTAGTGGTGCTGGTTACACATTGTGAATGCGGTACATGGCACTGAGTTACTCACTTTAAAATGTTTAATTTTCTGACTCTTTCAATTTTTTAAAAAAAGTTCACTGTGCTTGATACACTTAAGATTTGTACACTTTACTATAAATTATATATTTTTTAAAAGGATATAAAATTTTCCCAGAACCTGCCTGCTTCTCCCCGCTTTTCGGTCCCTGCTGGGATTGGGCCCAACTACCTGCCCCCACCATCCCTCCGGGACCAGCGCAGTACCCTCCACCCTGGTGTCCTGTCCTGGTGCGGTCTACAGTCTGTTCTCCCGGTAGCCACCAGAGGGCGCTGGGAGCACCTAAGTCAGGTTTGGCGTTGGACCCCACAGCCTATCCTACTGTCAGTAGATACAAGAGGGCGATAGTGAGCACTGAATCTGCCGGGTCCTGCTCTGCCCCTGCCCTCCATGGCTCCCATGTCCCTTGGGGCAAAGCCCAAGTCGTCTCGAGCCCACGGGACCCTGGACAACCTGCCCTGTCACCTCCTTGCCCTCACCTCCTCCCTCTCTCCCTCACTCATTCCACTCCAGCCACACAGGTTTTCTGCAGTTCCTTCAACACACCCGGCACTGTCCACCTTCATGGCCTTTCCACGGGCTGTATTCTCCTCCGGGTGCTCCCTTTCCCCAGACTTCCATAGTAGCCTCACCTTCCCTGGGTATCCCTCCAAAATGCCCCTCACACCCCTTTCCTTCCCACCCTTCTTTATTTTCTTCCTAGCACTCCAGGAGAGACATTCTAGTCCCAGGACTAGAACGGTGCTTGGCACATAGTAGGTGCTTGACAAATATTTGCTGAATGAATGACCCAGTGAATGATGATCAAGAAGCTAAGGCGTGCCCTGGCTGATGTAGCTCAGTGGATAGAGCGTCGGCCTGTGGACTGAAGGGTCCCAGGTTCGATTCCGGTCAAGGGCACATGCCTGGGTTGTGGGCTTGATCCCCAGTAGGGGACATGCAGGAAGCAGCCAATCAATGATTCTCTCTCATTACTGATATTTCTATCTCTCTTTCCCTCTCCCTTCTTCTCTGAAATCAATAAAGATATATTTAAAAAAAGAAGAAGAAGCTAAGGTGTGCCCTGGCCGATGTGGCTCAGTGGTAGAGTGGAAGAGTCTCAGGTTCCATTCCCTGTGAAGGGCACATACCTGGGTTGCAGGTCCATCCCCTGCCCCAGTCGGGGTGCGTGTGGGAGGCAACTGATCGATGTGTCTCTCTCACATCGATGTTTCTCCCTCTTTCTCTGTCTCTCTCCCTTCCACTCTCTCTCTCTCAAAAAAAAAAAAAATCAATGGAAAAAAATACCCTCGGTCAAGAAGAGTTAACAAAAAAGAAGCTAAGATGCTGCCTTTTCCCGAGAAGTCGGTAAGGGTAGGGAGGGGCAGAGGCGGGGCTCCTCCCACCTGCAGAGGCAGCTGCAGACCCTCCACGTACACTCACACTCTCAGGCTCTCTCTCTGCATGACTGGGAAGGGCTATTTTTTACTGCTTGATGGTCCACCTGAGTGTTTTAGCTGCACAATAATAAAGGATGAGCTGATGGGTGAGCCAACAAAAAATCACACGGCCAAGCAGCAGCTCTGTGGGTGCCTGCTCAGCCCACATGGTCCTTCACATGTTCCCCCTTGTGTCAGCTAGGACTAGGGTCCCAGGGTCAGGGCAGTTCTAAATGTTATTACTCAATGTTATTCCTGCTAAATGTTAGAATGTAGTGCCGTATTTTGCAGACCAGCTGTAAACAGAATGAGCTGAGGGGGCCTCACTGGGATGAAAGTAGCCAACTACAAAGAAGAAAGCAACTTGTAATTGACCAAATAGCATCTATAAGCAATGGCTAAGCCTCCCTTCTGGGAGACAGAGCTTTGGATAGAAGTCCCTGTCTTCTCTACTCGCTGCAAGTAAATAAAGCGGCAACCCCCCTGAATTCCATAACACTCGCAACCCCCCCTCTGCAGGCCAGGGCAGGTGTCCACCTGGTAGGGGCATCCACCCACACACGGGGTGGCAGGCAGGTCCTGTAAAATCACAGCTGCAATACAATGGGGTCTCTTATGCCCTCCTCCCCACCCCCCTCACGCCACTTTGGCCTCACTGTTCTCAGGAGGTCCCTCCAGGCTTCAACACCCCTCACCTTTGGGCCTTTACTCTGTCTGTGCCCCCTGCCAGTGCTCTGTCCCCCGGACCCCAAAGCTTCCTCCCTCCCTGTCATGGTCAGGCCCCCATGACCGCCTTATTTACCTGCACCCATGCCACCCTTCATCCCTGCTGGCCTTCTCTCCTCCTGTCACGCTCCCCTTGTGTGTGTGTGTGGTCATCTTCCTGTTAAGAAATCAGCTCCAGGTCCTAGGACCCGGCTGGAGGAAGATGGCGGGCTCGCAGTGAGCAGACATCAAACATCTTGATTCGCCATGGCCGTATCAGCAGTGAAATGGGCGATATCAAACAGAACTATTTTGAAACATTTCTTTCCAATCCAAAATGGAGCTTTATACTGTGTTTGTCATAAATCCACACACTCTTCTCTTCCAGATGACTATAATTGCAAAGTAGAACTTGCTTTGACATCTGATGGCAGGACGATCATTTGCTACCATCCTGTGGATATTCCGTATGAACACACCAAGCCTATCCCTCGGCCAGGTCCTGTGCATAATTATGAAGAAACACAGGATCGAACACTGAAAACCAGATTAGAAGTAAAAGATGAACACTTGGAGCAAGGACCCGCGATAGAACAACTTAGCAAGATGTTCTTTACTACCAAGCACCGTTGGTATCTTTATGGACAGTATCATACACTTCCTAGGAAACTGAATCCTCCAAAAGACAGATGATACTGAGGCTTTCAGTAAAATGCTGTCCTGTTCTCACTTGCCATTTGAGAAAATGCAATCAGATATATTCACTACTATGTTATATAGTAAAATAATAATAAAATGTCTTTCATCTAAGAAAGGAAGAAAGAAAGAAAGAAAGAAAGAAAGAAAGAAAGAAAGAAAGAAAGAAAGAAGTCAGCTCCAGGGCAGAGATTTTGATCAGTTTTGTTCACTGCTGGGTCCGCCCTCTGCCAGTGTGCACAGGGCAGGTACCCAATGTATGCTTAAAGTGGATGGAATGAATGAGTGACTGTCCAGGGCCACGGCCAGCTCTTTCTGGAAGTGTCTGCATCTGGCCAGTGCTCCCCAGTGGGCTGAGTGGGACCCTAGGGGGTGAGGGAGCCCCGCCACTGCCTCCCTGCCCGGAATGTCCTCTGTGCTCAGCTCCCGGGTGGCCGTCCCAAATGCCTGCACCCTGGGTGGCTTAAACAGCAGAAACCCTCACGGCTCTGGAGGCCAGAGGTCTGAGATCAAAGTGCTGGCAGGGCTGTTCCTTCCGGGGGACGTGGGGGACCATCTATTCCAGGTCCCCTCCGGCTTCTGGCATCCCTCGGCTCCAGTCTCCACCTCTGCTTCCCATGACCTTCTCCTCCGTGTGTGTGTCTGTGTCCATATTTCCCCTTCTTAGGAGGACACCGTCATTGCATTTAGGGGCCACCTGACTCCGGGATGATCTCACCTCGATTTGATTACATTTGAAAATTTCCTGTTTTCAAATAAGGTCACAGTCACAGAATTGGGACTTGAACATATCTGTTTGGGGAACACAGTTCAGCCCACAACATACTGCGGTCCTCAGCCGCTGGTTAAATCGGACCCTAGACCTGCAGACTCGAGTCCCTGGGGGTCCAGAACTCCGCCCTTTGGTTGCTGTTTTCACAACTTTAAATTTTGATATAATTTCAAACACACAGAAAAGTTCACGGTAAGTACCATAAACTCCTGTCAATTCTGTCCAGGTTCCCCCATTGGCTGCGTTTTGCCCTGTTTGCTTGGGTATATTCTGCATCTACATTTACCTATACCTGGATTTCCATCCATCCGTTAGCTATGTGCATATACATACATTGATATGCATTTCCTGAGCCACTTAAGATGATGTTGGAGGTGCTACGTCCCTTCATCCATAAACACAGAACCACATATTTTCTGGGGGAAAAAAGATTTTCTTTTCTAACCTGGTGCAGTTATTAAGATTAGGAAATTTCACATAGAAACAGTATTCATATCTGACCCAATGACTAGAGGGACCTTGGTACAGAGCAGGTTGCCACGACAACAGACGGTGGCAGCCAGGCCAGCAGGCAACAGCTCAGAGGAGGGAGCCCAGCGGGAATGGGGCGAGCACCCCCCACTGAGCTGTGGGAAAGTCAGGGTTAATAGAGCCTTGGAGACCACAAAGAGTGAAGTCCTCTTAGATCAGTGAGGGGGAGAGGTGTTAGGACTTAAAACATGTGTTTTTGGGGAGAAACAATTCAAGCCAATCCAAGCAGCCTAAATTCCTGGGTCCACGGGGTTTGGATATTAGCCGCGAGACTGTAAGGCTAGGCTGTGGGCATCTGGTCTGCAGTTATACTAGTAATCAGTCCATATCAGGCATCTCCAAGCTCCTCTGCGTCCTGCAGGCCCCCCATGGCTGCTCCACGCACGTGATGACACCTCCCTTTGCTTCATCCCTCGTGCTTCTAGGGTCATTGTCTGCCCACCAGCCCCCACTTTCCTTGTGGACAGAGCGTGGATACTGTTTGGGTGTCCACTCGCCACCCTGTGTGACTTAGGTTAACCCATCCTACCTGGGTGCTGTTGAGAATCCTCAGTGGGGTCCTACCCCTTTGCTGGAGATTCATTTATGTGTGGACATGTGACTCCCTTCTGGCCAATGAGATGTGAGTGAGGTCAGGGGAGCAACTGCTAGAGATCACTGCATCCCGATGCATCCCGAGGCTCCTGACCCCTTCAACAACGGGGACTCGTTCCTCGTGCTATTGTCTCTTCTTCTCTTTCTTCTGCATCCTGCTTCCACTTAGGAAGGCCCTCACGTTACACTGAGACCATCTAGATCAGTGGTTCTCAACCTTCTGGCCCTTTAAATACAGTTCCTCATGTTGTGACCCCACCATACAATTATTTTCGTTGCTACTTCATAACGGTAATGTTGCTACTGTTATGAATCGTAATGTAAATATCTGATATGCAGGATGGTCTTAGGCGACCCCTGGGAAAGGGTCGTTCGACGGCCAAAGGGGTCGAGACCCACAGGTTGAGAACCGCTGGGCTAGATAATCCAGGATCATCTCCCATCTCAAGGTCAGTGGATTAGCAACCTTAATTCCATCTGCAACCTTGATTCCCCTTTGACGTGCAACAGGACAGATTGCCAGGTCCTGGGGAGTTAGGTGTGGACACCTTTGGGGGTTGTTAACCTGCAGGCCACAGAAAGTGTCCTTGGTCCCGAGAGGGAGGCCCAAGAAAGTGGTCCCTTTCTGCCTGTGGCCATTGCAGCTTCGTGAGGAGATGTCTGGAGCAGCTGCAGCCATATTGATGCCCATCTGAGGACGAAGACAGTGTAAAAGGAGGCAGAGCCACAACAAGCACAGAGCAGCAGAGTGGAGTCCAGCAGCCTCTTTTAGGAGGAAATAACACGTTGCTTCTCGACTTAAGCCCATCAGAGGCAGGCGTTTTGGTTGCCTGCTGTCAGAGGTATCTACAGAGCAGAATGCCAGCTGCCCTGGAAATAGAACTCCAGCCTGTGTGTGTGCGTGTGTGTGTGTGTGTGTGTGCGTGTGTGTGTGTGTGTGTGTGTGTGTAAAAAACACTACATTTCCTAGCCTTCTTTGCAACCAAGCATGGCCCTGTGACTAAGTTCCAGCCCATGGGATGTGAGCAAGAGTGGCTGTGCCCTCCAAAGTCAGGCGCTCACAAGACCTGGAAACCCAAGTTCCTCTGAACAGCGAAATGGACAAAAAAGTCATGTTGTAGCCATTCAGCTCAGTGGAACGCCCCCTAGCGGTGACAATGAACATGGATGAATCTCACACAGTTTTGAGCTTAAGAAGCCAAAACTTTGATTGCTATCAAGTCAAAATCAGACACAACGAATCAATGCTCTGAGAAGTCAGAACAGTGGGTATCCTTTCAGGGAGCAAGTGGGCGGGGGGGAGATAGAGGGCCTGGGGACGTTGGGGCTGTTACATGGCTGTGGTCTGTTGTGAAAAGGCCTACACTTAGGATACGTGGTATTGGACACCCAAAAGGAAAAATGTTCGCAGAGGACGGGCCCAGCCTCGTCTCCCCTTCTGTCTCGAGCTGGGCAGGCATGGACTGCAGGTACCCCGACTGTGGGGAGGAAGAAATTCTCCTGGGTCTTTGCTGCAGCCACGAAACCGCCTGCCCCTGTGGGAGAAAAGTAGACTCTCCTCATCAGGGTCCGAGTACTGAACCCAAGCGTAGTGCCCCTTTTGGAGTGGAAGCTTCTTCAATATGAGCGAGAGATGTTCTGTATTTTAGACAAGAGCCGATGGAGTGCATTTCATCCCACGGTTACTCAGCGGACGGACCACACCAGGCCGTAACCCTGGTGCATTGTTCTCGCTCAGGGACACTGGGCGACGTCGGGGACATCTGTGCTGTCATGCCTGGGGGTGCTCTTGGCATCCGGTGGGTGGGGCCAGGGGCGCCGCTCCACATTCCATAGGATGGCCCCCCACAGAGAACTACCCAACCATCCACAATGCCTGTAGGAGGAACCCTGCTATACACTAAGGAGCATGTGGCAGCGGGAACGGCCCCCGCCGCCTCCAGGGCTCTTCTAAGAAGCAAGGCAGCATCCACGCCCCTCGCAGACCCCACGGGCCTTGCTGGGCCCTTCTGTGTCTTCCCCACCGAGTGGGGGCAGGTGACCGTCCCCCGCCCCTTTCCCAGGTCCCCCATGTGGACTCACTCCCAACTCATTTGCCCCTTGCATTTGGGGAGAACGAATTCAGTCTCCAGCGGAGAGCAGGGCCGGGAAGCTTCACAGCATGGCCTCCACAGGAACTGGGCTCGGCTTGACATTCAGCCGGAGGGTTCGGTACTGAGTCCTTGCTTCTGCCTCCGCTGGAGCGTCCCTGCCCCAGAGGCAGGAAGGGCACTGGATCCCTCAGCTTCTGCCACACGCACACACACAAATGCCCTTTGGTCAAGGGCCTTTCCACCATGACTGCATTTTGCAAATATCGAGATTCGCAAACGCTGGGAGCCCCGCCAGAGGCAGCCTACGGCTCCATGCTGTGCAGTCTTGGGCAATCACTTGGCCTTTCTGGGCAACACAGGGACGACGATCCTGACATCCACCTCGGAGGATGGCTGGTGCGGGAGGCTTCTAGGAGCCCACAAACCCTTGAGCGGAGCGCCCTCTGTTGGTCGCCCTGCGGTACTGCTGCTCCTCCCTGGCGCCGGCGGAAGATCAAATTCAAGGCAGTTATTGAAACTCCGCGGGGGGCGCGCCTGTTCCGGGTGTGGGGTGTCCAGGCGGAGGCAAGACAGGCACGGTTCCCGCCCAATTCGAGCCCACATACTCTAGTGGGGCAAAAAGACAGTCACAAATGCAATATTGAGTAAGCTCATGATAAATGCTGGGAGACACCACCAAAAAGGTAGGAAAACACTCTACTTGAGGGAAGGGTTTTGGGAGGAGGTGATGTTTAAAGTGAACCTCGGGGGACTCAGCCACATGAAAATCGAGGGTTGAGCTCACTGCACGGTGATGAGAGATGAGACTGGTGGGCATGTAGGGTTTGAACAGGCCAACAGGAGCGGGGGCCAGGGTAGCAGATGGCAGGTGCTCTCCCTCCTGAGGCAGGAGCCGGTCAGGGACCCTGCAGGGCCCCGGGCTGCCTTGACACATCACTCAGGACGGGATTGCTGCATAACAGACCGCACCAAGTTAGTGGCTTAAAGTCATGAAGATGCTCTGCTTCCCACGATCCTGCATCCACGGGACACTCATTCCATGTAGTGTTTGTTGCAGCTGGGACCCTGAGGGTGGCCTCTTCCCTCACTGTCTGGGACACACACATAGAAGTCTCCAGGGTTGCCAAGTTCATAGGCTCGGCAATGCCACCAAAGACCCATCCTCAGCTCACGATCCTCAGACTAGCAGGTGTCATGGTCACAAGCGAGCGGCCCGAGCTCTAGCCACCACAGGCAGTCTCAAAAGTAACCACGGAGAAGAGACAAGGCATTTGTTTCCTGCGCTTCCTTTCACTCCGCAGGAAGCCATCTCTAGAAGCCCCTTGCAGGCTCCCCTCAGGCCTCATTCCTAAGTCAGTCCTGGGAAGAACCCCCGGTGAGCTGTGACCACCAGCATTGGCTTCCTCCATCTGAGCACAAGTGGAGTCTTTTTTTTTTAAATATATTTTATTGATTATTTTACAGAGAGGAAGAGAGAGGGATAGAGAGTTAGAAACATCGATGAGAGAGAAACATCGATCAGCTGCCTCCTGCACACCCCCTACTGGGGATATGTCTGCAACCAAGGTACATGCCCTTCACCGGAATCGAACCTGGGACCCTTCAGTCTGCAGGCCGACGCTCTATCCACTGAGCCAAACCGGTTAGGGCACAAGTGGAGTCTTTTATGAAGAAGAAATGTAGGCCGTGGCCAGTGTGGCTCAGTTGGTTGAGCATCATCCCATGCACCAAAGGATCTACAGAGTCGATTCCTGGGCAGGGCACCTGCCCGGGTTGTGGGCTCAATCCCCAGGAGGGGGCTTGCAGGAGGGGCCCAACCAATGTCTCTCTCTCACTCTCTTTCTCTCTTCCCCTCCCTCTTCCTTCCTCTCTCTCTCTCATCAATAAAAAACATATTTTTTTTTTAAAAAAAGAGAAGGAATGTAGGATAGAGTCGGGTCTGCTCCAGCACTGAGCCAAGCTCCCAATCTAACCATTCATGCAACAGCCCTTTCTGAGAGCCTTCTGTGGGCTCTGCCATTCTAGGTACCAGGATGTGTAGAATGGTGTGGTGGGCTGTTTCTGTTTCCCGCGACCCGCACGGGAAAACGACAGGTTCTTGAGCGGAGGAGCTGGGGATTAAGAAATTAAAGAAAGACCAAGATGCAGAAATAGATTTTAAGCTGGGGCCAGGTGGGCGCCATCCTCTCTGATGGAGAGGCGGCAAAAGCCTGAGACACACAGCAGGTTTATTTTAAAGGCCTAGATTTACATATCTAGTTCCGCCCCTGCCTGATTAACATGTCCAGCCTTATTGGGGAAGCATGTTCCCAGGGCGTGGCTGCCTATGCTCTGAGTTCAGCTGACAATAATAAGAAAATGCCTAGGTGCCTCCCAGGCGGCCCTCTACATCTCCCCCGTTTTTGTTTTTTAAGCTACTATAATAAAAGTAAAATTTTAAACATTAATAGTAGGGCTCTAGAATTAAAACAATTGCAAACAATGCAAATGCAAAAACTAAACTACATACATGTTATCATTTTCAAACTTTGAACGTTAAGAACAAAACTGGCTATTAAATAATAACAAAACAATGCCAATGCAAAACAACAATATGAGAAATCAGAACTATGGACATATTAACATTTTTGCTACTAAATGAATAAAAAGTCTGTTTTGCTGCTGGTGTATATTTACTCAGAGTCCTTGGACTTGGCCGCACAAGACGTTGCAGAAGACTGGCAGCTAACAGATGCTAGCATGAGCAGGAACATGGTTGAAGAAGTAGCTTCAACTTCTTGCTTTTCCACAATCTGTTGTGCTTCAGTCGTTAACTTCTTCAGATGACTCCTTACTGGCACAACAGTCCCTTGCGTCTTTCAGTTTTCTTCTTCTTCCCCTTTGCTGTCATTAGGGCAGTATTTAGTCCTTTTGAGTGAATGAACACAGGAGCTTGTCTGAGTCCATTGTGGTGATGGATGTAAAGCTCTGGCACCCGAATTGGCTGCATTGCTTCTTCTTTCTGGGCAACCTGCAGCAATGCACAGGTGCTGACTGCTATCATGACAAGGCGTCTTCACCATCTCCATCTTTGAACTGTCTCTCCTGTCTTTGTGGCTGGAGCAATCTGGTCAGTTGGGATCTGTTGTTGCAGGAATCTACATGGTCTGGGAGCTGTTCTTCTGAAAATATACAAACATATTCTCGACCAAAGGTTAAAGGGAAAACCTTACTTGGGGTCTTTTCTTTAAAATGATCTTCTCCTGGCTTTCCTGATCTCATGTGTTTTTTCTGGGTGTCTCGCTGTTAGCATTAAATGAAAAATTTTATCTAAACCTAATTTGGTTATAGGATATTTTTCTTTACATGGTATTTTTCCACTACCCCCCCTTTTTTATTTAATTATTAGGAGAATTTTGGAAAATTTACAATGCAGTCTAGATAACTTTAAATTCCAACTTTTTGCACAAAAATATGACTGCTTTAGGTTCATAGCATGTTAAGCAATTTTAAAACGAAATGAAAATTTTGGTTAATACCTTTTGAATAATTACTTATTTCAAATTAGCCAAATTTAATTTGAAAACTTGACAACTATTTTACTGTCAAATTTAATATTTTAACAATAATCTTAATTTACATTGTAAATATTAATTGAACGGATCACTTTACATCCTTGAGGAGGCTTAAGCATTCCTGTTGTTAGGCTAGATTTAAATTTAGGGTCTGTTAACTAAGCCTTCGTTTTTCTGGGTACCATTTTCAGCTGGACCAAGTCTCTTCTGTTATTTGGTTCCTGATCTGGGCTGGGCATGGGAAGCAAGAAGCAGCCATGGGGACAGGAGACCTTCCTCAGAAGGGGCGAGTGTTCAAGCCCCTGCACCATTGGGGGGGTGAGGATCTGTGCCCCACCTCTGTTGAACCCCATGTTTTCTCCTACTGGCCCCCCGACTGTGCCTGTCTTAGGTTGCCCCTCCCTGAGGGGTCTTACCCATCTTTGACTACCAGCCGTACTCTCTGGGCCAAGTAGGGTTATGTGAGGTTCAGTTCTGTCTCCTTGTTAACCTATGTCCCTCTGGCCTCCATGCCCAGCTACTGCCTTTGGATCCCCTCGCCTGCTGGCGGGGCCCTGGCATTGATCATAGGGAACCCAGGTTTCTTCTCCAGAGAGGGCCCAGATTACGCCATTGGGCAAGAGACAGATCCATGGTACCAGCTTTTCATGATCTCAGTTTGAACGGAGAGGTCAGATAACAGCTGTAGACAATTGGAATCCTCTTGGCAAAAAAAAGGTCAAGAGAGGTCAATACAGAATGCTTAAGTGCCTTCCCAGAAGGGAATAAATACTTTTATGTCCTTAAATATTAAATTGCTGCCAAACATTTAAAGAATTAATTTGTAAGTTTGTTTGGGATAAATGCACAATATACTGTTTTAAAGCATCAAAATTATTAATAAAACTTTGTAGAATAATACCATGTAAGAATATTCTTTGCTCTAGGTCATGACAACTTAATTTTAAACTCAAGGTTTGGAATGAGGAACCTAGTTTTCAAAAAAAAGAAAGGCAATTTACAGCCAAATTACAGTTTTGGGTAAACACATTATCTAGAGTCCTTGGGTAACTTAGGTTAAACTTAGGCATGTTATCTAAATTACTGTTTTGGGTCTAGAACCCTTGGGTGACCTGGGTTAAACTTAGGCACTTTATCTAAATTACAGTTTTGGGTATCCAGAACACTGAGTGGACACGTTAACTGGAGCCCTCTAACCTTGGGATAGCCGTGCTGTCCCTCCCAGGTAAAGGAAAAATGTGCCTTTTACTAGGATTCAATTGCTTACAAGGATAGTAATTTAAGTAAGTATTTTTTAAAAAAGACAAAGCAAGGAAATTTAGTATTTAGTATACTTCTGATTCACAAGGGGCAAACGCTGCCCCACCTGCAGCCTAATTTTAGAAATGCAGTAGCAAGGAGCTTTTGTTATTTCAAATTATATCCTAAAATTCCACTGCTGTATTTTAAGAAATATTAAACAAAATAACTTGTTTTGCCCTTTCTAGAGGAAAAAACTTAAAATATACATTTATTAATTTTTATTTGATAAAGCTTTCCATGTGATTTCAAGTATATTAAATTTGGTTAAATTAAAAAATCCTTTAAAAAGAAAATAAACTTTTGAAAACATTTCAGGGCCTGTGAAATTTCTTAAAGTCATTCCTTGGTTATAGTTTTGAAATCCAACTTAAAAAGACCATCAAATATATATATATACTTCTTATAATTATTAAGAGATATCAATTAAATTTAAACTGGTTTTAAAATTTCGGTTGGGATCACAGAAATTGGATTACTGCTATCAGTCCCTTTGAAATACTTTGACATAAGCTATTTAACTTTTGTTTAGGGAGGGAACATATAACCTTTAATTGTCCTTAGTTTAAGGAAAGTAGGGTTTTCTAGATTTAAGAGATTAGAAAAATGACAGCCTTTTAAAGGAATACAAGCTCTATTGTCCGCCCTTATAGAGTCAACTGCTTAAAACATTGGTCTATCATATCACTTAAATTATATTAAGACCGTGATTGCTAACTTTATTAAGCATTAAAAATATCTTCTTAAAAATAGTATTAAATAAATCTGAGAGGCAAGCATACTTTATACCTCATTCGCATTTCTGTAGTAAAACTCCACCTTAAAGCTCCACCCCTGAAATTCCAGCCTGCCTCAGTGAGCAGACACTCCTTCTGTGATTGACTAAATCAGAGGGAGGGGCCTTTGCTGTTTCTAGATGGCGGCCCCCAGGGGAGCGAGCGGCAGGCCATGTGGCTGACATGGCAGCTGCAAAGTCATGCAGCCCAAAATGGTGGCTGTCTACACTGTTCTTTGATAGAGCAAACCAAAATCCCTAAAAGATAGATGACCAACATTATATTGTAGACAAACAGAAATCTCATTAGCTGTTTATACCCTTTATAATTATCTTAAAGAATATCAATCAAATTTAAACTGGTTTTTGTATTAAAAATTTTCAGTTAAGATTATAAAATTAATCTTTTTTAAATCAGACCAAGAAGTAACATATTTTGAATTTCTAATTATTTAAGAGAAAACACATTTTATTTTTAAAAAACAAGTTATACTTTAGATATTTAATTAATTTCTCCCAATTCAATTTGCACTTTAAACTTTCAGAGCTTTAAATCTTAGGTAGCAAATTAAACTTAGCATTTTTCAGATCAATACTTTTACATTTAAGGATACATTTCAAATAAAATATAAGGCTTTTTCAATTAATAGATTAACTTCTATCATTTAGACTTAATACTAGGCATACTCAGATCAACATTTCAGTATTATAAATCTCAATACTTTTAGATGATTTAAACTTAAAAGTTTTAAGTTTCCAGCCAATAAGCCTGGCATAGCTGCTAAGTTTCAAAATGGTCACAATTTTCCTGCTGGGGAAGTCAAGAAGTAAATCCATAGCTATTCACATGTAAACTTGACTATCAACTTCCTGGTGATACTTGCCTCAGGGCGGGAAATTTCAAGAGCTACTTTAAATCGCCTTGGGAAACCGCCTGTATTTCTTTGGCCGCCATTTTTAAGGCCAAAACAGTCTCGGGTTTTTATTCTGTACACAGCAAAAGTTCAAGTTCAGCTCAAAACTATGTGCACTCGTTTTTAAACTGGCCTTTTCCCTTTACATGTGCACAGAAATCCCAGAAGCATTTATGAATTTGTAAAAGCTTTAAGTCATTAGCTGGAAAAAAAGATAAAGATGGCGAAGATGAAGAGAAGAAGTGGCTTTCTTGGGGAGTGGCATCCATATTGGATGGCCACGTGGCTTCCCCCACCTCCTTGTTTCTTAGGGGGAAGATTCAGTAATGGTCTGGCATTTACTCTTTTTATTTTATTTATTTTTCAATTTTTATTTATTTTTAAAGGAAAGAAAAGATTTTTAAAGATAAAGAATCATTGGCAGTTGCTGAGAAATTCCTTTAATCCTTTTCTACTTGGTTACAAGTAGTTTACACGTGGAGGCAGAGGAGGTGCAGATGGTATTCTTAGAGACTCCCACCCTTCCACTCCAGGCTGTAAGGCCATGGCTGCACCCCACTTAGACATTCTTAAACTCTCCTGTGCTGGATCAAGGCCATCGCCAATTAAAATAGGAATTTTCTCTGGACTTTTTGCTGAGTATTGGTCACACAACTGCTTTCTAACCTTTTCCCAGGTTTCATCAACAAAGCTTAAGAAAGAAATCAAGAATATGACTACAATTAACAGAGCATAGTTTAAAGCATACTTATAAGTATTTGAGAGTAGAGATCTCTTTCCCGAGACTCTGAATTACCCATATTTTACACCCGGTTGATTCAATTCACACAATACACTCCTTACCTTCAATCTGTCGTGTGCACACTTCTAGGAGCGACCCCCTCGCTTTCTTCTCTTGCCTCCTTACTCAATCCCTGTTCGGCGCGCCAAATGTGGTGGGCTGTTTCTGTTTCCCGCGACCCGCACGGGAAAACGACAGGTTCTTGAGCGGAGGAGCTGGGGATTAAGAAATTAAAGAAAAGACCAAGATGCAGAAATAGATTTTAAGCTGGGGCCAGGTGGGCGCCATCCTCTCTGATGGAGAGGCGGCAAAAGCCTGAGACACACAGCAGGTTTATTTTAAAGGCCTAGATTTACATATCTAGTTCCGCCCCTGCCTGATTAACATGTCCAGCCTTATTGGGGAAGCATGTTCCCAGGGCGTGGCTGCCTATGCTCTGAGTTCAGCTGACAATAATAAGAAAATGCCTAGGTGCCTCCCAGGCGGCCCTCTACAGAATGGGACACTCTCAAGCCCTCATCTGAAGAGGTGATTTCTACAAAGCAGAGGAGAAAATAAGTGAGTCAACAATGTCATTTTAGGAGCGTCTGCGGGGGCAGAACCAGGGCCTGCAGGTCCACCAGGGCCTGGTCAGGTTCCTCCCCAAGGCCAGGGCGGTCTCCATGGCGCCCCGAGTTCTGCCCACTCATCTGGGGAGGCCTCAGCGCGTCCTGGGGGAGAGTGCGGCCACCACGCTGGGTTTGCAACTGTGAGAACACACTCAGAGCCCTCGAGCTTCATCCTCCACATTCTCGCCCAG
>NW_005872135.1:33124-82974 GCF_000147115.1 Myotis lucifugus
CAGTCTCAAAAGTAACCACGGAGAAGAGACAAGGCATTTGTTTCCTGTGCTTCCTTTCACTCTGCAGGAAGCCATCTCTAGAAGCCCCTTGCAGCTCCCCTCAGGCCTCATTCCTAAGTCAGTCCTGGGAAGAACCCCCGGTGAGCTGTGACCACCAGCATTGGCTTCCTCCATCTGAGCACAAGTGGAGTCTTTTTTTTTAAAATATATTTTATTGGTTTTTTACAGAGAGGAAGAGAGAGGGATAGAGAGTTAGAAACATTGATGAGAGAGAAACATCGATCAGCTGCCTCCTGCACACCCCCTACTGGGGATATGTCCGCAACCAAGGTACATGCCCTTGACCGGAATCGAACCTGGGACCCTTCAGTCTGCAGGCCGACGCTCTATCCACTGAGCCAAACCAGTTAGGACACAAGTGGAGTCTTTTACGAAGAAGAAATGTAAGCCGTGGCCAGTGTGGCTCAGTTGGTTGAGCATCATCCCATGCACCAAAGGATCTACAGTCGATTCCTGGGCAGGGCACCTGCCCGGGTTGTGGGCTCAATCCCCAGGAGGGGGCTTGCAGGAGGGGGCCAACCAATGTCTCTCTCTCACTCTCTTTTTCTCTCCCCCTCCCTCTTCCTTCCTCTCTCTCTCTCTCATCAATAAAAACATATTTTTTTTTTAAAAAGAGAAGGAATGTAGGATAGAGTCGGATCTGCTCCAGCACTGAGCCAAGCTCCCAATCTAACCATTCATGCAACAGCCCTTTCTGAGAGCCTTCTGTGGGCCCTGCCATTCTAGGTACCAGGATGCGCAGAATGGGACACTCTCAAGCCCTCATCTGAAGAGGTGATTTCTACAAAGCACGGGAGAAAATAAGTGAGTCAACAGTGTCATTTTAGGTGATGACAAATGCCTCGGAGAAGTAAAACAAAATGCTGGGATGCAGAGGGACCCAGGACTGGGGCTGCCTTCCCGAGTAGGAGCTGGCCTGGGACTTGTGTTGGCAGGAGATTGCAGGCAGAGGGACCAGCAGTGCAAAGGCCCTGAAGAGGGGTGCACACCTGGCATGTTCATGGAGAAGGAAGGCGGAGTGACAGGAGGGGGCAAATGCAGGGCAGAGGTTGGAGGAGCGAGTGGGCCCCACACAGGACCTTGTGGAGGGGCCCTGGGAGGAGCTTCAGCAATACCCAGTGATGAGCACCTGTAGAGTGGAATGTGGATGCCGAGAATGTGGGCAGGCCATTCTCCTGTTGCCAGGTGACCATAGACACATTGGGTGTGTTGGGAGTAAGGTTGAAGGGCTGGCGGAGGGCCCCATTCATGGGGGACTATCGGCAAAGTTTGCTCAACCCTTACCATACCTCGGAGGCTGAGGGAAGGGGACAGAAGGATGATCCTCTGGGCCTCCAGAACCCTGTGTATGAGGGCCTACGACGGTCCACGGACCTCAAATACAAAGACCTAGATGATGGGAAACTGGGGTTCGAAGACCAGGAAGAGGAAACTCCCCCTGAGGAGGTGACCGAGGAAGAACTTACAGATGCCCAGGAGCCAGGAGAGGCGGTGGAGAGGGCCCTGGAGAAAGATGAGGAGGAGGGTGTGACTGAGATGAGGTGGGTACGGGGAGCGGGGCTCAGGCACT
The DNA here is from genome assembly GCF_000147115.1 of Myotis lucifugus. Lineage (NCBI taxonomy): Eukaryota > Metazoa > Chordata > Mammalia > Chiroptera > Vespertilionidae > Myotis > Myotis lucifugus. The sequence continues at coordinate 34,755 of NW_005872135.1, forward strand.
GAGGAGAGAGCCGTATCCCCACGTCCACCCTCTGTCCCTGTGGCCTCTGTGTCATTGCTGTTAGTGTGGGTCCTCCCCCCGCCCCCCGGCCCATGTAGTCATTCTAGGGTGAGGATATCAGACAGGGCGGGCAATACCCCCACTGGCCTCTGAGGTGAAGTCGGCAAACACAATCTGTCGAGGTAGCAGGTGAGTTACAGTGGGAAACCCTACGAAAGCTCCGATTTTGGAGTCAGTCAGTGTTTAGATGCCAGAGTTGAGAAGTCAAGACAGGTGGCCCTCACTTAAGAAAGACATGGGGACAGTCCTGGCTCAGAAGCTGCCACCATTCCCACCGCTACAAATTGCCAGAAAAGTTGAAGATGGCTGGGAGCCCACGAGCTGGTGGAACCGAGAATTGGGGAATCAAGCATTTGGGGGACTGATTTTTGGCAATTGATGGTATCCTGGAAAGAGCCAGGTGCCCCTCACCTGTGGACTCAGTGTGTGCATCCCTCCCTCCCTCCACTGGGCCATCTTCTGGGCTCTTCCGGACTGTGGCTGTCTAGGCAGGAAGGAGGGCAGTGGGTCAGCAGGAGCTGGCCAGTGCCCTCCCCCATCGGCTGCCCTGTTTGGGGGGAAAAGGTGCAGGCAGTGACCGGGCCCAGGGAGGACATCTGAGCCCAGGGCCACAGGAAGTGAGGAGAAGGCCCCGTTCCTTCCATAGTCTGGGGGCTGCCCGGGGCCTCTCTGTGGCTCAGTCCCCCTGGGGGCCTGGATACACACGAGATGAGAAAACGTCTTATGTAATAACTGCAGCCATCCTGTGAGGTGGGGCGGGCCTCTATTCCATTTCACAGAGAAGGGAACGAGGCCAGCTGGCCAGGGTCACACATCTGGCTGCCGCTGGAGTGAAGGTGGCAGTCCACCTCTTTGGATGCCAGAATTCGCCCCCAGCGAGGCCCCTTCAGAGGGCGAGGAGATTCAGGGGGGCTGGAAGGCCAGAGACTCCGGCCTCACCATCCAACTCTCCTCAAGCCGGCTGTCCATCACCCAGAGGTTCCCCAGCACCTTCATGGGAAGAGGGAAGAAGAAGAAGAGGCGGCTTCTTGAGCTGGCAAAACCCAAGGCCAACTGGCAGACCTTGAAAAACAAGTGAGCGGTGCAGGTGGTCTTGCTGGAGGCAGGGATGGGGTCTGTGAGGAGGAGAGCAGCCCCTGGGGTCCCATCTGTCACCTGCATGGTAAACTTGGGGTGAAGAGTCAGGGTACCAACCATGGGGGTTTGGGGGGGCGTGGTGGCCGGCAGTGGCCTCTGGGTGCTGGCCCAGGAGAGTGAGGCGTTTGAGCACGTGGGAGCTGCAGAGCAAGGCAGGGGCTGGGCTGTCTCATCGCAGGATGGGGTGCCGCTGTAAGGGCTTTGTCTGGATCTCCCCATGCATGACGAACTTGCGGTTCTGTGTCTACTGGTAAGTCCCAGAGTGTCTCCTCTCTCCACCTCCTGCCCATGTTGGGGGGAACAGCCAGGCCCCAGGCCCCTTTCCTTAGTTACGCCTTTTCCCCAGCTCCCCACTTCTCTGCACATCAGCCTCGCTCACAGTAATCTGCACTGCCCCCTGTCTCTAAGATTCTCCTCCCCATGTCCCTCTCTGACCTGCCCCTCTCTTGTGCCTCCACATTCTCTCCTTCCTTCCCACTGGTCACTCCGCCAGGTCTTCCTCCAGCCACCCTGCCTCTGCCTCGCTGTGTCCCCGTCTGCACGTGTGTCTGTGTTTGTGGGGAGCCCTGAGTTTTGTTTCAGAGCAGGGCTTAGGAAGCCTCTGCCCCGGCTTCCCTCACCCTGAGCCACGACTGGGTGCATTCCAGGCCATCCGTGTACTGGACAGAGAGATTTCTGGAAGACACCACCCTCTCCATCACGGTGCCTGGTAGGTTGAGCCCACTCACACCTCCACTTCCCCATTAGTGGCCACCTGGCTCGGGGTTGGCCACAGGTGGCCCTTGTCCCAGCCATGGCTCTCGGCCACTCTGTCTGACATGCTGCTCCTGGCCTCCTGGGGCTGGATTGCCCCCATCTCACCCCAACCTGTGCCCTGTTCAGACTGGGGAGACCTTGGGGACTCCCCTAGCCCTAAGGCTCCTGGGACTCCCTCAGGCTCCTCCCCTCTCCTCCGTATATCTCCCAGGAGTGTCTGTCCTCCACAGCGTTCCAGGGCCTCATCTCTGGACACGATAACCTCAAGAAGCCAGAGCCAGATGGAAGCTGGTCCTGGGGGTGAGGGGTGTGGGGCAAATTCTCCAGGGGAAACCCCAGTTGGCACCATAGCCAAAATGGGGGTTAGTATTCACTTTACAAAAAGGCTTTCTTCTTCCCTCTCACAATAGAGGTTTCTATCCTCTTTGAGAGCAATGGATCCCTTCAAATAAAACATGTCAAGAAAGCTCATTATTGGAGAGAAGTGAAGGGCAGGGTCTCTCTTGGGGTTTAGAATCTCCCTCAGAGGGAACACTAAGCCCCTGGGAACACTAGGCCTGTGCAAACTTCAGACCAAAATCCACTTTCCAAACCAGGGCGCTGCTGAGGGACTGACCCAGCCCTGACACTCCCATCTTGTGTGCTCGAGTGAGAGACTGCAGGCTTCTGAGCCTGTTGTCCCTAGAACGGGGACAGCAAAAGTCACCTCTCTGTAAGGTGTCTAATACTAGCTGAACTGTTTGGGCCCATAGTTCCTCACATTTTGCCTCTTGCTCTAGCCCAGCGGTTCTCAACCTGTGGGTCACGACCCCTCTGGGGGTCGAACAACCCTTTTACAGGGGTCACCTAAGACCATCGGAAAACACATATATAATTACATATTGTTTTTGTGATTAATCACTATGCTTTAATTATGTCCAATTTGTAACAGTGAAATTGGGGGTCACCACAACGTGAGGAACTGTATTAAAGGGCCGCGGCATTAGGAAGGTTGAGAACCACTGCTCTAGCCCATGGAAAGCTGAATTCAGTAGGAAGCAAACCCCAGGGGGTGGGCAGGTTTCAAGTTGGGGCTGTTTCCCATTTGTGTAGCAGTGTCCCGCCGAGTGGAGGAACTTGCTCGACCCAAAAAGTTCTACACGGATTATTGCGACAGCATTAGGTAAGGATAGGAGGGATGGGTAGGCACTCTGAGGGCAGAGTTTGGCAGAAAACCGTTCTCTTCCCTTGGCAGGCTGTGGCATGGCGGGAGGGGGGTTCAGGTTCTAGGCTAGATAACCCAAGTCTAAACTGGATGCCTGCAGGCAGGCACATGACCCTTGGGATCTCAGTTCTCCACCTGCAGAGCAGGTGGTAGTAGAGATCACACACAAAAGCTACTTAGTACAGTGCCTGTCACAGTAAGTGCTCAGTAATGTTGCTTACCACTATCATGGGTTTTGTTGGCTCTGAAAAGCTAGCAAGTGTAAGACATTTTTATTTTATGTACAATGAATGACACAATTCTTTGTTATCACTTAGAACTTTTATGCTTCTCAAAAGTTATCTTTAAAGTTATTTAGACACAAATTTTAATTACCTATATTAATGTATTCATAAAAAGGAAAATACAATTGAACTAAATTAACTGAAGTGTGTTTGAATCACTTTTTTAAAATATATATATTTTATTGGGTTTTTTTTACAGAAAGGAAGGGAGAGGGATAGAGAGTTAGAAACATCAATGAGAGAGAAACATTGATCAGCTGCCTCCTGCACATCCCCCACTGGGGATGTGGCCGCAACCAAGGTATATGCCCTTGACCAGAATCAAACCTGGGACCCTTCAGTCCGCAGACCAACACTCTATCCACTAAGCCAAACCGGTTAGGGCTGAATCACTTTTTAAAAAAATCATTTTTTTATTTTTCAATTACACTTGGCATACATTATTATATTAGTTTCAGGTGTACACCCTAGTGATTGGACATTACATAACTAGGTGTTCATCCTGATAAATCTTGCACCTATTTGACACCATCCATAATTATTAGGATATTATTGACTATATCCTCTATGCTGTACTTTACATCCCCATGACTAATTTGTATCAGCCAATTTGTACTTCTTAATTCCTTCACCCTTTTCACCCTTTCTCCAATCCCCTCCCATCTGGCAACCATCAAAATGTTCTCTGTATCTGTGAGTCTGTTTCTGTTCTGCTTGTTTGTTTATTTTGGTGGTTTTTTTTGGTTCAATTGTTGGTAGATATATATTTATTGCCATTCTATTGTTCATGTTTTTGATCATTTCTTTTCTTCTTTTTCTTAAAGAAGACCTTTTAACATTTCATGTAATACTGGTTTGGTGGTGATGAACTCCTTTAGCTTTTTCTTGTATGGGAAGCTCTTTATCTGTCCTTCAATTCTAAATGACAACTTTGTTGGGTGGAATAATCTTGGTTGTAGGTCCTTGTTTTTCATCACTTTGAATATTCTTGCCAATCCCTTCTGACCTGCAAAGTTTCTGTTAAGAAATTGTTGAGTCTTATGGGAGCTCATTTAGGTAACCAACTGCTGCTTTTATTTTTAATTTTTTAAATATATTTTATTGATTATTTTACAGAGAGGAAGGGAGAGGGATAGAGAGTTAGAAACATTGATGAGAGAGAAACATTGACCAGCTGCCTCCTGCACACCCCCTACTGGGGATGTGCCCGCAACCAAGGTACATGCCCTTGACCGGAATTGAACCTGGGACCCTTCAGTCCGCAGGCTGACACTCTATCCACTGAGCCAAACCGGTTAGGGTCCAACTGCTGCTTTTAAGATTCTCTCTTTGTTTTTAAACTTTTGCATTTTAATTATGATGGGTCTTCGTGTGGGCCGTTTTGGGCTCACCTTGTTTGGACTCTCTGTGCTTCCTGACTTGTATGTCTATTTTCTTTATCAGGTTAGGGAAGTTTTCTGTCATTTTTTCAAATAGGTTTTCAATTTCTTGCTCTCTCTCTTCTCCTGATGCCAATGTTAGTACACTTGAGGTATCCCAGAGGCTCCTGACACTCTCCTCATTTTTTTTGAAATCTTTTTTTCTTTCTGCTGTTCTGATTGGGTGTTTTTGCTTCCTTATATTCCAAATTACTGATTTGATTCTCAGCTTCATCTACTCTACTATTGATTCCCTGTAAATTATTCTTCATTTCAGTTAGGGTATGCTCCATTTCTGACTGGTCCTTTTTTATGCTGTTGAAGCTCTCACTAATTCATTGAGCCTCCTTATAACCAGTGTTTTGAACTCAGCATCTAGTAGATAGCTTGTCTCCCTTTTGTTTTGTTCTTTTACTGGAAGTTTATTCTGTTCTCTCATTTGGGACATGTTTCTTTGTCCCCTCATTTTGGCAGGCTCCCTGTGCTTGTGTCTGTGTATTAGGTAGAGCTGCTGTGTCTCCGGGGCTTGGTAGAGTGCCCTAATGCAGTAGGTGTTCTGTATGGCCCAGTGGCACAGTCTCCATGATCACCCAGGCTGGACACTTGAGTTGTGTCTCCCTCCATGTGGGCCGTTTTCACCCTCCTGTTGTAGTTGAGCCTTGACTGCCGTTGGCATGTCAAAGGGAGGGATTTAACCCCAGGCTGGTCAGCTGCAAGGACTGACTGTGACCAAAGACCTTTGACCATCCATGGAGGATGAACTGTGCAGGGGCCCACCCCACAGAGCAGGACTCAATTCAGCAGAGCACTGATGCCCACTGAGTCCACCCCTGGAGTGTGTCACTTGTGGGAGTGGCTGGGTGGTGATGCTTTGATGCGGTCTGAAACTATCCACTTGGTATGTTGGCTCTGGGCCCTCCTGGGGAGTGCAGGCCAAGGTCAGCCACCACCTGTGTTCTGCCTGGGGCCACTCTGCATGAGCTACAGAGCGATCTGAAGACGGCTGCTACTTGTGCTGGGCTTGGAGGTGGCCAGGCGAGGCAAAGCTTTGAACCAAGGCCGGCTGCTGCTAGTGCCGGGCCTTGGGCCACTTAACAAAAGGTATGGGTTCGCTGAGGCCAAATGCTGCTTTTTTGAGATATTTTAGGAAAATGTGAAGCATGAGCCAAGACAGGACATACATATGGAAAAGCCACTGGAAATAGCTTGGATGGGCTCGAAAGTTGGGTGGGTGAGGCCTCAGGGTATCACGAGAGTGGGGCAACACAGAGGAGGCAGGTTGATGGTCTCAGGCATGGTACCCACATACTGGCTCTGTGGGGGGAGAGCTCATCAAAGGAACATGGCCTCCGCCAGCATGTCTGTCTGGGAAAAAGCAGCCACTGCCGCTCTTGTGCTGATGCTGGACAATTCAGTTTCTTCCTGTATGTCTTTGGTGCCTTTCAAGCTGCTATCCCCGTGCTGGAGCTCTGAGGGAGTGAGCCCAAGTAAGTCTGTATGTGAGCCCTTATTTTAAAAATTCTCAGCTAAGGATATGTTTCCTCTGATTTTGGAGAGAGAGGAAGGGAGAGGGAGAGAGAGAGAGAAACATCAGTGTGAGAGAGAAACATCGATTGGTTGCCTACTGCATGCATCCTAACCAGGGATCGAACCTGCAACCCGGTATGTGTCCCAAATGGGAATTGAACCATGACCTTTTCGTATAAGGGACAATGCTCTAACCAACTGAGTCACACCATCCAGGGCCATGTGTGGGCCCTATAAGAGGAACTGCCTGGGACTCAAGCAGCCCTCTGTCTCCCTTAGTCTCAATCCCCATTGGTATCTACATTTCGAAGTTATGGGGAGTTCTCTTCTTGGCACTGGAACCCTGGGCTGAGGGGCCTGGTGTGAGGCTGGGACCTCTTGCTCCTCAGGGGAGACTTCTGCAGCCAAGATATCCCCCCCCCAACTTTTTTTTAAATCCTCACCTGAGGATATTTTTCTATTGATTTTTAGAGAGAGTAGAAGGGAGGGAGACAGACACACAGAGAGAAACATCCATGTGCGAGAGACACATCAATTGGTTGCCTCCTGCATGTGCCCTGACTAGGGCCAGGGATCGAGTCTGCAACTGAAGTATGTGCCCTTGACTAGAATCAAACCTGGGACCCTTCATGCCAGGGGCCAACACTCCATACACTGAGACAAACCAGCTAGGGCTCCCTCCCAGTTTTTATCCACCACACGTGGGTGTGCGACCAGCCTGTTTTGTGTCTCCACCCCTCCCACCAGTCTCGATGTGTCTCCTTCTTGAATTCCCTAGTTGTGGGACTTCCATTCAACCAGATTTCAGGTGTCTCTGCATGATGTTTGTTCTGCAGTTGAGTTGTAATTTTGATGTGGTTGTGGGAGGAGGCCAGTATTGCATTTACCTATGCTGCCATCTTGACAGGAAGTCTGAATCATTTTTGATTCAGAGATGTTGACATGTTTCACACACTGTTTTTAAGCCTGTTTTTGGTGAAAATAACCTTTTTATTTTCATGCTGCATGATAACATAATCTGAAGATAATTTAAACTGCAATTAGACCACATCCGTAGAACCAAGAACATATATAACTCGACTTAGGCTATTTCAGTGAGAACAGCTATATCCACACACCAGCGAGGATGACGGTGGTGCTCCTGACGTCCGGCTGGCATGTACAAGCTGCATCCTGACCTCAGAGACGTGAAAATATAAAAAGTCTGCCTGAGATCAATGAAGCGGGGTTTTATTTCTAGAGCAGAGGCATAGCTGAGACCTGATTTTCGGAGACGTGGGCTCAGCAAACCCAGTGGAAATTCACTTTCCCAGCTTTCTGTGACAACTGCTGGACACACTGTTATCTCTTGTGTTCAAGTCTGGACCCTGGCGATGATGTGGGAGTGGACAGAAGGCCCTGGGGGAGGGGGAATGACCTCAGGACAGCGTATCTCCAGCCTTGAGAATACATAGGGGCTCCTGTCATGATTCTTTTATGAATCCTTTCTTGGAGGTGTTTTCCAAACCCTCCACTTTCCCTCCCTTATCCCAGGGGACAGAGAAGAGCTGAGAAAGAGACCACACACACACACACACACACACACACACACACACTAACAGGTATCTCCCCCTTTGGCTGAGCTAGTGTCTCAAATGTTGATGTCCCCTAGGACTACCCACAACGTGCCCATTTCTCAGTGTACCTTTGACTACCAACCATCTAATCGCCTGAGGGAACTGGCCACCCCGAAGGTCCGGAATAACATTTGGAACATAGACATGTCTGAGGTAGGTGACTGGCTCTCCTGAGAACCCCGCCTCAATGGTAGGGGCACTGCCTGCCCTCAGTGGGCTGGGATCAGGGACCTAGACAGACAAGTGGAACGGACTCCAGAGCAATAGACGAGTGGCTTTGGCCAGCTGTCTTATTTTCATCAATCTATACTTTATTTCATACACAGACCCATAAACCATAATCATCGTGTTTTTAATATACATATACTAGAGGTCTGGTGCACGAAATTCGTGCACTGGGGTGGGGGGGAGTTTCCTCAGCCTGGCCTGCGCCCTCTTGCAGTCTGGGAGCAGTCAGTCGGACATCCTTAGTGCTGCCATGGAGGTGGGAGAGGCTCCTGCCGCCACCACTGCGCTCACCAGCCATGAGCCCGGCTTCTGGCTGAGTGGCGCTCCCCCTGTGGGAGCGCACTGACCACCAGGGGGCAGCTTCTGCATTGAGCGTCTGCCCCTGGTGGTCAGTGCGTGTCATAGAGACAGATCATTCCCCTGTTTGGTCGATTTGCATATTAGCCTGTTATTATATAGGATGGCATCTCACTTCTTTCTTTTCCCCTCAATATTTGTTCAAGAGCACATCATGCTAATTTATATAGAAGCAACATTTTAACTGCTTGGTCATGTCCTATCCTACGAACATACCATAGCTAGTTTACTCAGTCCCCTATCAATGGCCAACTAGGTTGTTTCCAGCTGCAATGAATACCACTGCCCTCAAATCCTTGTATCCCCACTAGGTGTTTCTCTATACGGTGGTTATCGAGTGTGCACATACTCAGCTTTGCCTGAGATGGACAAATGGCTCTTCAAAGTGCTTGTACTAATTTACTCTCCCACCAGCAATGCATGAGGACATCTCTGTTCCCACATTCTTTTTTTAAAAATTGATTTCAGAGAGAAAGGAAGAGGGAGAGAGAGATAGAAACACCAATGAGAGAGAACCATTGATGGGCTGCCTCCTGCACGCCCCACCCTGGGGATCGAACCTGCAACCCGGCATGTGCTGACCGGGAATTGAACCATGAACTCCTGATTCATAGGTTGACACTCAACCACCAAGCCATGCCAGCTGGGTTCCTCCCACATTCTTGCCAGGGCTTGACAATGTCAAACATTTTCATTTTTGCCTCATTTGTTTGCATTCAGGGATACTTTGTTGTTTTAATTTACATTTCCCTGGTCAACAGAGAGCATTATTGACCATTTAGGTTTACTGTCCTAGTCCTATATGATTAGCCTAGTCCCCTATGGATTCTTTTGGGTTATTGACTTAGAGGAGCTCTTTACATATGATAGCTACTAAGCCTTTTGTTGAACACATTGCAAACTCATTTCCAGCCAGTCATCTGTCCGTTGGTATTGCTTATGGTTTGTTTATTTGTTTGTTTTTGTTTTTTATCCAGGGGCCTCTGAGGCATTATGGACTGTTTCACTCTTTCCCCTCTCACTCTGTTTCCAGGTGTCCAAGGTGTCCAAGGCAGCCCAGATGGCCATCCCCAGTTCAAGGATCGTGCAGTTGGCAAAGCCCAAGCCTCCGGCCACCCTTTTGGAAGAATGGGACCCTGTGCCAAAACCTAAGCGACATGCATTAAACTATAACCGGCTCCTTTACTTGGCCAGTAAGTAGGTCCTTGTGTCCGTCCCCAATGGACATAGGCAGGGGCGGGGAACAGTCAGAGATTTGGACTTCAGGCCTGCTTCTGCCAGATGTGTGCTTCCCTCTTCATCTCCTCCCTTAGCTGCAGACCAGTTGTTGGATTCCTGTGGATAAGTCGTACTGTGCAGGCTCCCAGGGGAAGAGAGGCAACCGTCAGAGGGGGCCATGGTCCTGAAGCTGAGTGCTGTCTGAGTGGGTCTCCTAGCAGGACAAAGGGGTGCAGAAGAGAAAGTTGGGGGCCAAGAATGAGGGAGCCAAGCTGAGGCGACGGGCAGCATTGTTTTCTAAGCCTTATCCAAGGACATGCTGAAGAGAGAGAGAAAGAGAGAGAGACAGAGACAGAGACAGAGACAGAGAGAGAGATATCAGGGAGAAACATAATTTGGTTGCCTCCAGTATGAGCCCCGACTGGGGATTGAACCTGCAACTTAAGTGTGTGCCCTGACCAGGAATCAAACCAGCAACCCTTTGGTGCATGGAACGGCACTCAACCAACTGAGCCACTCTGGCCAGGCATGAAGGGCAGCTTTGAAGGGGTGTTGGCCTGATTCTCTTCTGTCCTTTAAAACAAATGAGATACCCAGTCTCGCCATGACAACAGTAATGTGTACCAGCTGTAGAGAATTGGAAAAATGCAGGCTAGCCTAGAGAAGAAAGGAACCCACCCAAACATAAAGCAGTTTCGTGTGTGTCCTTCTGGGTGTAACACTTGCAGAGCCACAAATGCCTGCCGTTGAGTGTGTGCCCGTGAGCGTGCACGCTACAAGCGCTCTCCTGCCAGTCCCCTCCCGTCACACACTACATCCAATGCACTGACAACTCCTGTGGGCTTGGTCTTCTGAGCACATGAAGAACCCGCCCACAGTTCCCCCTGCCCTCCGCATGGCCCCCTAAGGTGTCCCTGGACCAGAGCAGTCGCCTCCACCCTTATCCCTGGTGCCACCCTTGCCCGCTTCCCGTGTGGCAGCCACAGAGGTCTTGCTAAATTTAAGTTGGATTCCCCCCTTCTCTGCTCATGACCCTCCCAGGGTCCTGTCTCACTCTGTGTGGCCCACAGGCCCTTGTGATCTGTTTGACCCTTGCCCACCCCCTCTACGTGGTTCCTCTCCCGCTGCCTAGAACACTGACCACAGACACCTGCATGGCTCACTCCTCTGCCCCCCGTGGGGCGGAGCTCCAATCTGTCCTCCAGGTGAGACCCCTCTGAGCACCCTGCTTAACCCATGAGCTATGCCCACCTCTGGACACCTGTGTGCACCGTGACTGCTCTGAGCTCTCTTTCTGTAGCATCTGCTGCATTCTAACATACATATTTACAATATGTTGATGTGTCTCTTCATTCTCTGCGGTCTGTTATATGCCAGGCCTGCAATGCCAGAGGCTTTGGAGATGCTGTGTGTCGCCTACTCCTGACAGATAATCACCAGAGGGTGTGACTGGCCATTCTGGTTTACTCTGCTCTTCCATCTCCCCAGTTTTCTATTTCCTGTGCTTTTTGGTTATTGATTTAGAGCAGCTTTTTATATAAGGTGATCCCTCATCCTTTGTTGAGCACATTGCAAAATACCTTCTCCCCAAATCCATATTCTCTTTTAACTCTGCTTACGGGATCTTTTGTTTGTTTGTTTAATTCATTCATTCATTTATCCTTTCCCTTAATACTTATTAAATGATTGGTTAAATGAACAAAAACATATGAGTACATACGCACTGCTTCATAAGACCATTTTGTTCCTCTCTCACATATACCTGGAATATAAATATATACACATTCGTTCCTACACATTCATCTATATATTGACCCGTATTTTAGATATACCTGTAAATACACATCCGTGTGTGTGTGTGTGTGTGTGTGTGTGTGTAAGAATGTGTTGGGTTGTGCTTTTCAAACAGCAAACTTCCACCCACTAATGGGTGTGACCAGCATTTAAAAAATTGAAATGATGACAAACGAAGAGCATGAACTATGTGGGTATGAGTCCATTATTCTCTGTGTGTCCACATGTGTGCTGTGTGGTGGTGGATTTCATCAACAGAGTTTAATATTCCAGAGATTACAGCAGTGGAAATACTCCAGAATTCTTACACAGGAGGGCAGAGAAGTCTGGGTTCTGGCCATGGTCTTCCCAGCCCCGCAAGGGCATGAGGCCCAACTGCTTGGGCCCTTTTTCCTTTGGGAAGGAAGGGCACCTGCCCGCCAAAACCCCGGGACAGCCTGGATGGGCTTGTCCCCCAGTGGGCCTGTGTGGGCTTGTGACTGCCTGGGGGAAGGAACCCCACTCTCTTTCATCAAGGACCCCTCCACCGAGCCAGGGCCTGTTTGCTGAGAAGGGGGGAGATGGCCTTTTCCATTTGCACAGAGGCTCTAAACCAGTGGTTCTCAACCCTCCTAATGCCGTGACCCTTTGATACAGTTCTTCATGTTGTGGTGACCCCCCAACCATAAAATTATTTTCATTGCTACTTCATAACTATAATTTTGTTACTGTTATGAATCGTAATGTAAATATCTGATATGCAGGATGTATTTTCATTGTTACAAATTGAACATAATTAAAGCATAGTGATTAATCACAAAAACAGTATGTAATTATATAGGTGTTTTCCGATGGTCTTAGGCGACCCCTGTGAAAGGGTCGTTCGACCCCCAAAGGGTCGCGACCCACAGGTTGGAACCGCTGCTCTAAACAAAGGGGTTAGAAAGGAGCCTGAGCACCCCTCAAAGCCAAGGATCCTGAGGCTTTCAGACACTGAAGGCTAAGTGACCAGTGGTGATCACCTCTCTTCTAGTCCCTAAAGGAGGGGGTGGCAGAGAGGTGGTGAGAGGGACCCTGACCGAGCCACAGGTCTCTGCACCTGAGAGCTGTCTGTCATGACAGCAGCCACTGGCCATGATTTCATTGCAATTAAAATCAATCAATCAGTTGATCTAAATCAATTAATTGCTTTCATTAAAACTAAATAGAAGAAAACTCCAGCCCATATCAGGTGCTGCCACATGTGGTTGGTAGGAGCCATGTTGCCAGCACTCCTGAGAGGGCCTGGCTGAGGCTGCAGTCGTGTTGGACAGTGAGGGCAGGAACCCAGAACGAGGTGGGAGACTGAATCCTGAAAGGGCCTGTGCACCCAGGAGCGGCCCTGGATCCACGCAGCAGGCCTGCAGGGCCAGCCAAGGAGAGCTGCCTCCTGTGCCATTACTCGCCACTTCTCCCCACCATGACATCAGAGGACGGAGGAGAGAGTGTGAAAGGCCTCCTGAGCCCCCAGGACACTCTTGGCTGGCCCCTTTGAGTCCCCTGTCCAGGATGTGACCATTTGACATATTTTTTTCCTTACAATTTACCCTTTTATTATTTTTATTTTGTAAATACATTTTTATTGATTTCAGAGAGGAAGGGAAGGGGGGAGAGAGAGATAGAAACATCAGTGATGAGAGAGAATCACTGATCAGCTGCCTCCTGTATGCCCCCTACTGGGGATTGAGCCCACAACCCCGGCATGTGCCCTGACCGGGAATTGAACCCAGTCCACAGGCCGACGCTTTATTCACTGAGCTAAACCGGCTAGGGCCAATTTATCCTTTTAAAGTGTAATTCATTATACCTCCATAAAAAAGAAAGAGTACATTTCAATGCTTTTTAGTACACTCAGAGTTGTGTACTCATTACCACAATACATTTTAGAACATTTTCATCACCCCCAAGAGAAACCCCCTATTAGCAGTCACTTTCCACCCTGTCCCCAGCCCCTGACACCCACGAAACCAATTCCTGTCTCTGTGGGTGTGCCTGTTCGGGGCATTTCACATTGATGGACTCACACACTGTGTGGCCTTTTGTGTCTGGCTTCTCTCACTGAGCATCATGTGTGCCAGGTCCATCCAGGTTGTAGTGAGTGTCAGTGCTCCGCTCCTTTTCATGGCCAAGTGATATTCCAGTGTGTGGATGGGACATGTTGTGTTTTTCCATTCCTTCATCACTGGAGAGGCCCTTGAACCTGGGAACTTTGACCTTGCAGGTTGCTCTCCCTTGGGGGAGTGCCTGATGCTGTCACTCTCTCCTGCCCCTGTAGTGCCCAAGGCCCAGTCAGATCAGTGTGTTCCTGACCGAGATCCACGCTGGGAGGTGCTGGACGTCACCAAGAAGGCAGTGGCCAGTGCCCGGATCCGCTTGCTGGCCAAGCCCAAAGTGCGGAAGGAGCTCAATGAGGGCTACGACCCCTACTACATTTCCCGGGCTTCCCTGAAGGCTCGGGCATCCCCTCGCCTATATGAGCTCGCCACCCCCAAAAGCATCACCAAGAAAGTGTGACTGAACCCAGGCCGGGCCTCTGAGGCCTTATTCCCAGTAAACACCCAAGTGCATCCTAACCTTGTATGTGTGGCTGGCTCTGAGAATTTTGGCCTGGAGGGGGGAGGGCAAGCTGGAAGGCCAAAAGGATGAGAAGAGGAAAAATAATAATATTTATGTTCGCATCACCTGTGATTTGTACAGTCCTTTATTTCCACAATCACTTTCCCCCGCTGTCTTGACTTTCTCAGATGTCACACATCGGCCTCCCACAACTGCACAATTTCCCCCCGGATCTATGTCCAGACTTGCTTATCCAGCTACGTCCTAGGAACTACCAACCACTCATTTGTGCAAGACACCTTGGCCGAGCTTCATGCCCTTCCCACCTGCCTGCCATCAGGGACCTCGTGGCGTGTACCTTCCCAGCTCGCTCCACGTGTCTGCTCCCGGCCACCACCTGAGACCTGCCGGACGCCTCCGCCTACTCACTGCCCCGTCCTCTCTCGCTCTCCATAAACCACCTGCCCGATGCTCACAGCACCTGTAAGTCTGAAATTTAAAATGTAGCGAACCCAGGACTGTCCTGTTCAAACTCCCCCCCAGCGCCCACCACAGGTTCAGAACCTGCAGACGGTCCATGATGAATTCAGAGCCGAACGGCCGGCCATGGGTGTGAATCCACCTCTCCATCCTCAGTCCGCACTCGCGCTCCTTGGTATAGACAGGGTCGCAGTGCCCGTTAAAACTCGCCCGACGGTGCATCTCGCAAGCTCCCCGATCGGTTCTTCGGAACACGGGATGGGCCATCATTGATGAAAAACTGAGGAAAGTTCCAGAACCACGCTACCGACGTCGGTCCTGGCATTACCACTTGTGCATTGGGTGCCCCATCATTCTAGGCCTCAGTTTCCTCACCTGTAACACCGGGTACTTACAGTATTTAGCGAAGCTATTGGCAGGGGCAACTAGGACCAAAGCTCCCGACACAGGTGTTGTTATCAGGAATCAATGTTTTTATTAACAGCATCCTCCACGTCCCACGCCGAGGCCGAGACCCCAAACCCTCGCTTCCCGAGCCCGCCCCGCCCCCGCACACATTCCGCGCAACCCCGTCCGCGCACCTACTACGCCCCGCCCGCGCCCCGCCCTCACAGGCCACGCCCTCATCAGGCCCCGCCTTCCAAGGCGCCGCAGCCAATGAGCCCGCGGCTCCGTATCCGGGGATCCCGGTGCGGCCACCGCCTCCCGCGCACACACGGCCATGGCGGAGGTGAGTGAGCGGGCCGGGGGAGCCGGCCCCCACCTCCGCGCACCCGTGCTCCCCGCCGCCGGACCTCGGCCACGTCGGGGTTCTGGGCGCGGAGACCTGCCCCGCCCCCGGCTCCGAGGATGCGAGGCGTTACCCAGGGCGCTGCGTCCGTTGGGACCCGAGGGGCGCGGGGCTCCGTCGATAGCCGCCCCCGGCCCTTGCCCCCCCTTCCCCGGCTGCCACATCGCGGGCTGCAGTGCGCATGTGCAGGAGCCGTGGCGCTGGCGGGGGCTGCGGAGTGGGGAGGGGGCGAGGAGGGGGCGCCCGACGGGGGCGTGGGAGGGGCGCCGGGGTCTCCCCTCCTTCCGCTGGCCCGGCGGTGCGCGTGCCGCCCCTCCCCTGCCTTGACCAACTTTGCAGAGCACTCTCTGGTCGCGCGGTCGCGCTCTCCCCGCCCAGACCCTGCTTGGGACCCGGCGCCGCATCCCGCTCTCGAGCGCCCAGGTGCGGGGCACCGCCGAGTCGCCCTCCCGCCAGATGCCGGGCGGGATTCGAACTCGGCGCGGTGTGGGGTGGGATGCATAGGTTTCTTGAGGGCGGGTAGAGTTAGACCAGCCTTTCCCGGGGACTCGAAGTTACTTCTAGGAGCCTCTTCTCTCCGTCCGGGAAAGCAGGCCCAAGACCCTTACCCCAAATCCTTGAGGCCTGATAGGATTTGGAATTCCGAGCTTTTCCGGTTTATGGATCTGTCTGTGGAGTTTGGAACTGTGATGCTTGACCAAACTCACCTAGGCCGTCTGGGATAAAGAACGACACCTAAGAGCTTCTTGCCAGGTCAAAGCAGGGACGAAAAACTTTCACTTTGGGGGGGTTTCTTGACTTGGGAATATTGAGTAAGACAGTGTGGACCTGCTCTCACCTTCTAGGACGCTAGTGAGGATGAAATGAGGTAATGCACCTGCTAGGGGCGCAGTAAATGTGACTTTTAGTGCATGGTGATTCCTTCTGGGGACGCAGCAGTTAAGGCCCCTGCCAGACAGGTCCACAGACTCTGCAAGTGGTCCTCACCGAATGGGTGGGTGGTGCCACTGAGGCCAACAGGGAGGAAGGTACTCACCCAATGAGGTGCAGCAGTTTCTCGGGATATTCGGCCTGGTCATGGCCCCACGTCTTAGCAGAACATGGGCAGGTGTTGTGGAGGGCAGGGTTGGCCATTCTTTCCCACCAGGGACTTTCTCAGGGGCAGCAACAGGCTCTGCATTGGTGCCAAAGAGGGTGTGGGCAATTGGGTGCAAGGCTAGACCTCTCCAGCCAGTTGTGGCCTTGTGCTGGGTGCCTGAATCCAAAGGGGTCTTAGAGAGTTAATCCTCCTTTCTTAAGGGGCATTTAGGGAAACAGGCCTCATGGGGGCAGTGGCTGGCCTTACCGTTGGAGGGAGGCTGGGTGGTTGAGAGAGAGTGTGTGTGTGTGTGTGTCTGTGCTCTTGGCTCAGGGGCATGGTGGTGGTCTTCCTGTGCACCAGGTGTCATTGAGGCAGCACTCTTGGCCTGGAAGATTGCTGTGTGTCATGGATGGAAGGACAGATTCCCCAGCCAGCCTGCCTGGATTGCTGCTGGGTTTGGCTGTTGACTTTGCCTTGCCCAATGTTGAGGCTCTGGAACCCTCACAGCAGCCAGCTGCCCTGGGTGCTCCTGTTACCCCTGTTGACAGTTTGGGGAGGTGCCCCTTTGAGTGAATTTGAGTTGGTTTCCTTGGAGAAAGCCTACATGTGGGGTCCCCTATATGCCTGGCTCTGTGGGAGGCCCTGAGGGCCTGGTTGTGAGTAGAAACCCAAGGTCCTAAAGGGCCTTAGGGGCTGCTGGTCAATAAAGGAACAAGTATGCAAATGTCAGACATGGTGAGCCAGGGCCAGCCTCTGCCTAGGAGACTTGTGGCTCTGGAGCCTCTTATTCTTTGTGACTTGGGGCAGGTTACTGAACGTCTCAGCCATGATTTCCTAATCTCTGAAATGGGAAGAGCCGAGAGCAAGAGGTTGCATGAGGTCTGGGCGCAGGGGCTTGCACAGATAAGCTGAGCCTCATAAAATCACTGATAACCAGCTGTGTAACCGATGAAAATGGTGATGTGTTACCTAGCAGTAAGCACTTGATCAGGATTCGCTGCTTTTTGTCATCTCTAAAGTAGCCATCAGTACCCTGTCAGCACTGTGAGAGGAGAGGCAGTGCTTGAGAGTAGATGGTGCTTCGACCGCTTTCCCCATACCTAAGTACAGTACACGGTCATTGTCTTGTGCTTAAACGCCCCCCATGGCTTTCGTTATCCCCTCCCTGTGGTCTCCGCCTGGTGGTGTGGTCCCCGCAGATCTCTGTCACCCACACCGACCCCCTGGCTCCTTCCTTTTTTTTGTGTACTCTGCACCTGGAGGGACTCGGCTACCACAGTGCTGTTCCAGTGCTCCACAGGCCCTGCCTAGAAATGCCCTCGGGGGCTTTCCCTGACCCCAGCTGTGCAGGCCCCCACCCTGTTTTCTCCTTTAATACTGTGTATATCCACTTGTTTGT
This sequence comes from Myotis lucifugus, assembly GCF_000147115.1. Classification (NCBI taxonomy): domain Eukaryota; kingdom Metazoa; phylum Chordata; class Mammalia; order Chiroptera; family Vespertilionidae; genus Myotis; species Myotis lucifugus. Next base: position 52,678 of record NW_005872135.1, read on the forward strand.
ATCTGTGTCACCAACTAGACTAGGAACTCATGTGGGTGGAGATGGGCAGAACCTGTTTCTGGATTGACCTCCATGCACCCGGTGCCTCCTGCCTTTCCTGGCCCAGAGGAAGCACTCAGTAAACGCTGGTCTAATGGAGCAATGCAGTGCTACCCTGTGGGACCGACCATCTTTGCTGGTGTGGGTGAAGGATGTTTCATTTAACTATTGCTGTGAAATGAGCCACTTGGAAACTGAGTTTTTCTAACAATTATTTTATTATTATGTTTCATAGTCCTGAGGGTTGACTGGGCTCAGCTAGGCAGTTTTCATTCAGAGTTATGTGGTTGGAGTCAGGTGATGGCTGGGGCTGGAAGGAAAGCTTCCTTGCTCAGGTGTGGCTGCTAGTGCAGGACACCTACTTGTGGCCTGTGTGGCTTGGGCTTCCTCACAGCATGGCAGCTGGGTTCCAACAGTGACTGTCTCAGAAGGTACCAGGTGGAATCTGAGTTGCATTTTACCGCCTAACCTAGAAAGCCACATAGCACGCCTCCCACCAAAGTCACAGGCCCACCCCTGGGGACAGTGAGTGGGTGCAGAACCCCACCTCTTGAAGGGAGGCAAGCATATTAGCATCACACGGGAATAGCGTGTGGGGTGCACCAGCTTGGAGAATTGGATCTGCCACAATGTCCCTGGGGGTTAAACTGGGAGGGGCTAAGTAGCAATTAGATGCAGCCCTGGAAGAAGGGCTGTTCTGCGCCTGAGGAGTCAAGGCTGTCCCCCTCCAGACAGGGCAGTCTTCCTGCTGATGAGCTTGTACCTCCTTCGTGCGCAAAAGACCTGGCCTGGACACCAGGTTATGCGGCCCCCTCTTGTTGGGGACTAAGTCTCTGGAATGCTGTCTTTCTCCCCCCCACCCCCACTGTTTTTACCCAGAATGCCCTTAGCCAGCTACCCATCCTCTTTCTTTTTCCATCTTGGCAAAAGGAGCAGTGTGTGTGTGTGTGTGTGTGGGGGAGGCCAGGTCAAAGCAGGGATGAGAAACTTTCACTTTGGGGGGGCGTTTCTTGACTTGGGAATATTGATAGATATTTGGAAATTCTTTCTAAACTTTTTTTCCTAAATTTTAAAACTTTATCTTGGTAAATATTCTAATCTTTTTCCTTTTTTTTTTTTTGCAAACTGCTTTATTGATGTATGATTTACTTGTTTTAATGTGTACAATCCAGTGGTTTTTAGTGGTTCAAAGAGTTGTGCAACTATCATTAATTGATTTTAAAACATTTTCATTGCCCCAAAAGAAACCTTGTATTCCTTGCTTGTCACTCCCCATCCTCCTCCCCCGTCCCTGGCACCCATGAACCCACTCTCTGTCTCTCTGGATTGCCTCTTCTGGACACGTCACATGACCTCCATGTGTTCAAGGTCCATATGTGGTAGCAAGTGTCAGTGCCTCGTTCCTTTTCATGGCTGAGTAATATTTTATTGTTTTGTTTGGTATGTCTGTTCATCAGCGGATGGACATAGGGTTCTTTCCACCTTTGGCTGGTGTGAGAAATCCTGCTATGCATGTTTATATGCAAGTTTCAGTGTAGATGTACAGTTTTCTCTTCTTGGATATCACAGGGGAGGAGGAACCTAACTTTGTCCCTTTACTCTCCTAGGTTCTCCTTGGGGTTCCTGTGATTTAAACTGACGAAAGGCAGCCTAACTAATAAGAGTGAAACAAGTAGTGCCCATCACACGGGAGAACTAGGTGATGGGTAACTGGGGTGGTGAGGAGTTGGGCTTCAGTAGCATCTGAACAAAAGAACAGTAAATCTTAGAGGAGTGACGACAAAGGAAAAGGACTGAGTTTCTAAGGGCATCAAGTTGTGGGAAGGTAAAGATGGGGGAACTAGTGGAAATTCAGACGAGTTAGTAAGGTCTTTGTGTGCAGATTCTCTCTTGGTGCCATCTTGTCCCCAGTGATGAGGGGGCTCTCTTCCTGGTTTGGGGGGCACCCTCACAGGAGTTTATGTTCTGCTTTCAGCTCATCCTGTGTCTGTTTTTCTCAGTTGTCTTCTGTTTGAAATAATCCTTATGCCAGAGTGGTGTATTTTGGGGTGGCATACTCTGAACCCCTAGGAGTGAAATTGCCAGTTAACACTGTGGTAAACTTTTGGAGGAACTGTAGATTGTTTCCCAAAGTGGTTGCTCCATTTTACATTCCCTCCTGGATGGTCTGCATTCTTCCTGACACAACTTGTTCTGTCTTTTTAGTCATAGTCATTCTGTGGTTATGAAGTGGTATCTTACTGTGTTTTTTATTTGATTTCCCCTGATGTTGAATATTTTTTCACATGCTTATTGGCTGGCCATTTGTGCATCTCTGGAGAAATGTCTTTTCAGACCCTTAACCCATTTTAAAATAGGTTATCTTGTTATTAATGCATTGTAAGAATTCTTTATATATTCTAGATGCAAGTCCTTTTTCAGCTATATGATTTACAAGTATCTTTTCCCATTCTGTGAGCTGTCTTTTCACTTTCTTGATAATGTCCTTTGAAGCACAAAAGCCTTTTATTTTTATGAAGTCCAGTTTATCAATTTTTTTCTTTTGTTGCTTGTGCTTTTGGTGTCTTATCTCAGAAACCATTGCCTAGTCCAATGTAACAAAGATTTATCCCTATGTTTCTTTCTAAGAGTTTGATAGCTTTAGCTCTCATCTTTAAGGTCTTCGACCTATTTTGAGTTAATTTTTGTATATGGTGTAAGATAGGTGTTCAATTCTGTTCTTTTGCATGTGAACATCCTAGTTGTCCTAGCATCATTGTTGAAAAGGCTGTTCATTCCCCATTGAATTGTTTTGTCACCTTTGTAAAAATTCAATTGATTGTAAATATGTGGGTTTATTTTTGGATTCTCATTTCTATTCCTTTGATTTAAATGCCCAGCCTTATGCCAGTACCACATTGTTCTGATTGCTGTAGCTTTGTAGTAATTTTGAAATCAGGAGTGTTCTCTTTCAAGATTGTTTTGGCTACTCTGGGCCCCTGGAGTTTGCATACTATTTTTGGAATCTGTTTGTCAGTAGACAGGTAAAAGCCAGCTGAGATTCTGATAGGCACCACATTGAATCTGTAGATCAGCTGGGGAATATTGACATCTTAACCGTATTAAGTCTTCTGAGCCATGAGTATAAGTTGTCTTTCCACTTATTTAGCTCTTTAATTTCTTTCAACATGTTTTGCACTTTTTAGAGTATAAGTTTCTAACTTCTTTTGCTAAATTTATTCCTAAGTGTTTTATTCTTGTTGAGGCTGTTGTAAATGAAATTGTTTTCTTAATTTTATTTTTGGCTTGTTAATTGTTAATATATGGGAATAAAATTGATTTTTATATGTTGATCTTGTAATCTGCTACCTTGCTGAACTTATTTATTAGTTCAGATAAGTTTTTAGTGGATTCTTAGTACCTTCTATGCAAGATTATTTTGTCTGCAAAAAGAAATAGCTTTACTTTTTGCTTTCCATTTTGGATTCCTTTTATTCCATTTTCTTGCCCTGACTAGAACCTCCAGTGCTACTTCGAACAGACATGGTGAAGGCGGGCATTCCTGTCTTGTGCCTTTCACCACTAAGGGGTCTTATTGGATTTCATCAGGGGGTTCTTTATGAGTAGTTTCCATTCTTTCCCTAGTTTGTTGACCTTTTAAAAAAAATTGAGGTTTTTATTATACCACAAAATATACCCATTTAAAATGTGTAATTCGGTGGTTTATAATATGCTCATAAAGTTTTAAAACTGTCACCTCTGTCTAGTTCTGGGACATTTTCATCACCCCAAAAGGATGCCCAACCCCATCAGTAGTCATCCTACCCCCTCTCCAGTCCCGGGCAACCATCAATCCACTTTCTGTCTCTGGGTTTGCTTGTTCTGGACATTTCACATAAATGGAATCACATACTGTATCGCCTTTTGTGTTTTCAAGGTTTATCTATTAATGTTTCACTTCTTTTCATGGCTGAGTCATATTCCAGTGTGTGTATAGACAACATCTTGTTTATCCATTCGTATGCTGTAGGACTTTTGGGTTGCTTTATCTTTTGGCCTTTGTGAATCATGCTAATGTGTGAACATGTGTGTTTAATATGGATGCATGTTTTTAGTCTTCTTGGGTATGTACTGGGAATGGAATTAAATGCTGGGTCATTTGATAACTCTATGCTTACTTTTGGAGGAATTTCCAGGTGTCCCAAAAGTGACTGTTTTGCCTTTTGAAGGCTGGGACCCTTGTGTAATGGGCATGGCTGTCAGTGAATGCCTATTGGGTGTGTGCAATAGGACTGTGTATGGGCCTAGGCTACCTGGTCCCTGTGTCCTGGGTGGGTGATAACCACTATTAGCTACTGGCTGTGTCAGGCTCCTCACAGTCTCTTGTGGGTGTTGTTTTCTCACTTGGAGATGAGGACATTGAGGTTCTGATGTTTAGAGCTGCTGTATAAGCCTACTTCATTGCATCCTCTGTGTGCTTGACTTAGGAGCAGGGGAGTAACTTCTAGCAGCTGCATGCCTAGTTCCACTATCAGTGTTCCCTCCTCAGCTCCTGGAAGCAGCTCGCATGTGTTAACCCCCAGAGTCCAGATGAGGCCACTCAGAGAGCCAGGCTTGCTTTTGGTGGGTTCTAGGCTGGTTGAACTAACCCTGTTTCTCTTCCTTTGCAGGCCTCCTCGCTGGAGAGGCAGAGCCCTCAAGTGGTCTCCTGCCTTACTCACAGTTTGTGCCCCAGGGAGCCCGGATTACCGACAACAGCAGGTGCCTCCTTTGCCCCTACCTTCCTCCTGCCCGGGGCCGTCAGGGCCACTGTCATTGTAAGAGACAGAACCTTGCTCAGCCTGGCAAGACAGAGACAGTGTGCAGACGGAGTCCAGGGACAGGGGTACAGACAGAGTGGCCAGGACTCTGTTTCCCATTCTATATTGGGGCCAGGCTACCCAGGGGAGTATATCAGAGCGCCTGTGTCATGGCTGAAGGAAAATGGAGGGGCTGAGGGAGGTAGAATGGGTGCTGAGTGGGCACCACCCTTGGGTGCCCTGCACCTTCCCTGAGCTGGCCACCTGCCCCCACCCGCCTAGCCCCTGCACTCCTCCTACTGCTGCTATGTGCTTTGGACTCACTTGGAGGACCAGCCTTGGCCTTCATGGCTCCATGACTTGGGTTGATTGAGACTTCGTTATTTGTTTGTAAAATTCAACTTACTGAAGACCAATCATGGAGAGATAGCAGTGGACACATCCTGGCTCTTTTGGGAAAACTCAAAATCTGGTAACATCTACCACCCATTGGGCCGTGCATGGGACACTGCTGTGGTAAAGAGGGAGAAGAAGGGACTGGCATTTGTTGGGCCTATTGCATGCTATTCATTGGCATTCTCCCTGTACTGTGTCTGCAATGACACCCAGAAGTGGGTGTACGGCGTCACCCTTGTGTTTCCTGAGCTGAAGGCCTTGCCCAAGCCTTGCAGGCACCAGGAACCAGGTGTGGAGCCAGCTTTGTTGGGTCCCTGTGCTCTATTCATGCTGACTCATCTGGGGCTCATCTCTTCCTTGTCCACTTGCTCTCTCCCCAGACCCTCGCAAGCATCTGTGGTCAGGAAAACACATCCCTAAAATGCCTAGAATTTGTGTGCAGTTAGCCAGGTGTGCTCTTGTCAGAAGTCCTTCTGTTGGAAGTTCCCACATTGTAGACTGACATTGCTGACTACATGCATGTATAGACACACACACACACACACACACACACAGCCTCACATATGCACACAGCCTCATAATGCACACACGTATACATGCACACACATAGCCTTACACGTACTTGTGCACACACATCCACACACTGCATTCAGATGAGCACATGTCATGCATGTAGGTATACACAGCTGCATGCACACAGCCCCACCAGGAGCACACATGCAGGCACATGTGCCTGCACACATGCGTGCATGTGTATAAATGCACATGTATAGCCTAACACAGCTGCATTGATGCACATGTATGCACAGGCATGGCCTTTCATATATACATGTACACACATGTGCACTGGCCCCCCACCGTGGGCTTTGTCCCTGGTGGCAGTTGGGCCACTGTTGCTTTTTCTACCTCAGCCATCTTCAGTCTCAGTGCAATGATGGAGATGGGTGGGGTGAGGAGCTGATGCAGGTGGTGTCCCTCTATAGGTGTGTCAATGGGCTCTGCAGACCAGCAATTCAACCTTGCAGAGATCCTCTCGCAGAACTACGGCATCCGGGAGGAGTGTGAAGGGACCACAAGACGCCCAGCACAGCCTGAGGAGCTGGACAAGGACTTCATTTCCCAGGTACTCGGCTCAGCTGAGCCCTGTACCCCATGTGGGTGGAGCCCTGCTGGGCAAACTCCACAGTTTCTTTTGGGTGAATTGGTCTGCAAGCTGCTCAGATTCTGCAATGACAAGTTCTACTTGCACATCTGTTTGCAAAGCTGCAGGCCCTGTGCTAGAAGCTGAGGTCACAAGGGACAGGGCAGCTTGTCTTGCCTTCAAGGGGCTCTAGGGTTATAGAGTAGTGGGGTGGCTGGACATTAAACCTACCATTCTCAAACTTTTTGGCCTCAGAACTCCCCACCCTCTTAAAAATTATTGAGGATCTCAAGCAACTTTGATGATGCAGTAAGCCCATTGTTAATAGAAATAACAGATTTTTATGAAAATGAAAAAATAACTTTTCCAAAACAAAAATAAAATTAAGGAAGAGTGGAATAGTTTTACATTTTTGTAAATCTCTGAGTGCAGGAACAGTGTAAGAGAATCCAGCTGCTGTCCTGGCAGATGTGTCTGTTGTGATGTGTTCTTCTGGTTGAAGTGTGAAGCTGACCTCATGCAGATGATCATGAAAAAAGGGTGGAGAATTTAACAACCTTTCAGATAGTTACAGTTTTTTTTTGATGCTGGACCAAAATTCAGCAACTAGTCATTTTGTAAAGGGCGATTGTAAAGTAGATTCTGTAGCCATATCTAGCGAGCTTCCTGTACTTGGTTATGTCACAATCCAATGATCTTGAACTTGGTCTGGATCTTAACCCAGGTGGAACCTTGTCATCTCTGCACTGGTGACATGTTTGCAAAACCCTGGCTTTCTAACAAGTAGATCTTCCACATGTTGACAGTTTACAATATAAAATCTAAAAACATACATTTGTTAATACCAGAGACCTGGGGGCTTAAACACCAGACATTTATTTTCTCATAGTTCTGCAGGCCAGAAGTCCCAGACCAAGGTCTTACAGGACTGTTTGTGGGGAGGCCCTTCCTGGTGTGCAGACACTGTTCTTACCAGGTCCTCACATGGAGGGGAGAGAGTTTGCCTATCAGATCAGAAGTCAGGGTCCCACACTCATGATCCCGTTTAACTTTAAGTATTCCCATAGGGGCCCATCTCCAAATATAGTCAGTCAGGTTGGGGATTAGGGACCCAGCATATGAATGGGGTGGGGAAACACAAACATTTAGTCCATAATAGTACCAGCACTGATTTTATGAGACGTCTTTAAGTATTGGGATTTTTTTTAAGGACTAACCATCGGGCATTTGTTTAGCTTGGTGTCATGGATCACTTGGTGCCAATTTGCTCTTATAACCAAAACAAATGTCTTCTCTTCAAAAAAGAAAAAAAATTTTAAAGTTCAACATGAATTTAAAATTTCTCAGAACTCTTATACCTAAATCAGCTATTAGCTAAATACCTAGGTCTAGATTTTCTTAAAAACGAAGTTAAAAGCAGAAACCCTTTCATTTCGTATTACCTATTACCAGAAGCTGTGGTAATTATCAAGTTCACATTGTCAGATCCATGTTTCCCCAAATTAGAATTTTTTCTTAAAAGCTCATTTTACTCTCACAGCAATCACAGCAGTCATTTCTTTGGAAGTAGCCTTCCACTTAGTTTGTGTCTGAGATGATGTCTGCCTGGTACCAGCTGACAGACTGTTGTTGTCTGCCCGCCATTTTTTTTTTTTTTAATCCTAACCCGAGGATATTTTTTCCATTGTTTTTTTTTTTAGAGAGAGTGCAAGGCGGGAAGGGAAAGAGAGAGACAGAGAAAAACACTGATGTGAGAGAGACATCAATTGATTGCCTCCTGCATGTGGCCCAACTGGGACCGGGGATTGAACCTGCAACCCAGGTACATGCCCTTGACCAGGAATCAAACCTGTGACCCTTCAGTGCTCGGACCAACGCTCTAACCACTGAACCACGGGATATTCGTAATTGAAACTAGCATCTTTTTAAAACTGAGTGGGTGGCAGTAAGGGACATGCATTGGCGACTCACACACTTTGTGCTACTGCCTCCACTGCAGGATGCTGTCCACGGACCATTGACTGCTCCATCAGCACAAGTGACGGAAGTATTGGCATCATAGTGTTGTGAAGGTCCCAGGGAACCTGGGCATCTTTGGGCCACTGTGTGAACCACTCCAACCAACGCATAATTAGAAACTGTGATGCATCATACAAGAACTTGGTTTAGAGGAAGGGCTGGGAGGGAGCTGGGTGGTCTTCCACAGCAATGGAAGTCCCAGCACAAGAGCAGGGCAGAAGTTGGTAGGGGTGGCAGATGTTGACCCCCAGAAAGAATGAGAAGGACTGCTCAGGAGGCTGGAGGCTGACAGTGACCCCTGGGGTCAGGACAGAGTGTGGTCAGAAGGAGTAGAGATTTACAGGAGGGTGAGAAACCATTTGAAACCAATACTGGAGAGGAAGGTGGTAATAGTTTTTGTTTCTTTCTTTCTAATAATTAAATGTCTTATTTCTGGCCCTAGCTGGTTTGGCTTAGTGGATAGAGTGTCGGCCTGCAGACCGAAGGCTCCCGGGTTTGATTCTGGTCAAGGGCATGTACTTTGGTTGCAGGCTCCTCCCCTGCCCAGACCCTGGTCAGGGTTCATCCAGGAGGCAACCAATCAATGTGTTTCTCTCACATCGATGTTTCTCTCACTTTCCCTCTCTCTTCCACTCTAAAAATCAATAGAAAAATATCCTCGGTGAGGATTAAAAAAACAAAAATCCTATATAATAAAAGGCTAATATGCAAATCAACCAAATAGCAGAACGACTGGTTGATATGACATGCACTGACCACCAGGGGGCAGATGCTCAACACAGGAGCTGCCCCCTGGTGGTCAGTGGGCTCCCATGGGGGAGTGCTGCTCAGCCAGAAGCTGGGCTCATGGCAGGCGAGCGCAGTGGCGGTGGCGGGAGCCTCTCCTGCCTCTTTGGCAGCACTAAGGTTGTCTGCCGGCTTAGGCCTGCTCCCTGCAGGAAGTGGGCCTAAGCCGTCAGTTGGACATCCCTTGAGGGCTCCCAGACTGCAAGAGGGCACAGGCCGGGCTGAGGGACCCCTCCGAGTGCATGAATTTCGTGCACCAGGCCTCTAGTAAATGAATGTCTTATTATTTCTTTTCTATTGGATGGGCTTTGAGTATGCCCTGGCTGGTGGGTTCAGTGGTTAGAGCATCACCCCATGGACCAAAGGGTCGCAGGTTCGATTCCTGGTCATGTACCTGGGTTGCAGGTTTGATCCCAGGCCCCAGTCGGGGCATGTGTGGAGGCAACCAGTCAATGTGTCTCTCACATCGATGTCTCTTCCTACCTCTCTCTCTTTCTTTTCCTCCCTCTCTTCCACTCTCTCCGAAAAAGCAATGAAAAGTATATTCTTAGCTGAGGATTTAAAAAAAAGAAAAAGAAAACAGTGTGAGTAGTTCTGGTGTTCCCAATCCTGCCTTTCTGTTCTGGCTGTGATGGGGTTGTTCTGGCTGTGCATTGTTGCCCAGTGAGGGCTGACAGCATCTCTGTCACACTGATTGGGCATCTATCTCTTTACTTAGTGTACTGAGTGCTTTATAAAATCAGGTGGATGTTGGATTTTACCAGATGCATTTTCCACATTTGTCCAGACATTTATATGTCTTTGCCCTCCTGATTTATTGATGTCATGAGTTCTGATAGATTTCCAGATAGCATGCCATCCTTGCTTTCCTGGAATCAAGTCTGAACGCTTTTGAGCAGGGAAGCTTTTCTGGGCAGTGCAGTGTGGACTGAGAGGCCAGTCCTGGCTCCACCCTTTAAGGCTGGTGACCTGGAGCACATACCTGACCTCTCTGGGCTCTGGTGTCTTATCTGTGCTATCCTGGGGGTTGTAAGGGAGTCCTTGGGTAAAGGTCTGGACCTGGGGTCTGCCTGGGGTGAGTTGCCAGAATGTGACAAATTGGCCCTGGTTGTGGTGGCTGAAGGGGCTCAGACAGGAGGAGGGGAAGCCAAACGCCTAGAACAGCCCCTCCTGACAGAGCCCTATTCCCCCTCAGAGCAGTGACATGCCCCTTGATGAGCTGCTTGCCCTCTATGGCTATGAGACATCAGACCCCATCTCGGAGCGGGAGAGTGAGGGCAGCGATGCCACAGCCACCCTCCCAGACATGACCTTGGACAAGGTGAGTGGGGTCTCTTCCTGGAACTTGTGGGAAGATTTAGGGAGGGCAGGCACGAAGGCCTCAGAAAAGAAGAAGTGCGAGGCCTAGATTACTTCTTAGAGGGGACTCTCTTGCTCCCCAGGGTCATAGCTGGTGCATTCAGGGTTAGAGTGGCCACAGAGGGGAGCTGAGATGAAAAGACTCTGAGCACTGGCCAAAGAGGGGCAGAGTGGAGACTGGGCTGGAGTCACGCAGCTGGGAGGGAAGAGAATGAGTGAGGTCCTGACTCTCCAGTCCTGACAGGTCAGGGGTGGTGCCAGGAGGAGGGCTTTATTACCAAAGCTGAAAAACAAATGCACAAGGAGAGAGCAGTGGCTGGGGCTCTAACCGTCCCAAGCCAGGCATAGGTGATATCCCTTTCTGGACTGCAGGGTCTGGGCTCAGGGACACAAGCATCATGCTGGCCCCCTGGCTGCCCTGCCCTGGCCCCTAGTCTCATCTGCAAAGTGGGAAGAGCAGCCCCACGTGAGCCCTTGCTGTTCCCAGAGGGAGGACCATCAAGTTAGTGTCACCATTGTTGTTATTAGTGTTAAGATTGTTGAAACAAACTGCAAAAATGTTCTTTACTTTTTGTTAAAAGGAACAAATAGCGAAGGATTTGCTTTCAGGGGAAGAAGAGGAAGAGACACAGTCCTCGGCCGATGATCTCACCCCATCTGTTACCTCCCACGAGGCTTCTGACCTTTTCCCTAGCCAGAGTGGACGTAGGTGTCCTGCCTGCTCCTCCGCTTGGGCTGGCGCGAGCAAGGCTCTAGTGATGCAGACGGGGGGCCCTGGGCTACTCGGAGCAAATAACTCAGACGCAGATGTATGGTGCCTCTGGGGTGCCCTGTCTCTATCTGAGTCTCTTTGGGGTTTTCGTCTCCCTGGCCAGTGAGCCAAGACTGACGGGCTGTAGTTTACAGGAGGGAATGTGTTGATTCCTATAGCTTTTGGAATCAAAAGGCCTGTCAGATGTGGGGGCAGTGTCCCAGCAGCACGAGGTGCTGGGGGCTCACAGCTGGCAGTTAGCAAATCCCCACACCTTTGCCCATTGCGCACCTGTCACCTGGTCAGGGCTTGGGACATGCCTCTTCTCAGGAGTGGCATGGTGTGGGGGTCAAGTGGATGGAGAGTGGGGTGGAGGCTGCAGCAGGGGAGACCTGGGATCCACTAGCTGGGGAGCTACCCAGTGCCACAGATGTGTCTCACCTGCATCCCCTTTCCCAAAGCCCGCTTCCTGACTGGCACAGAGAAGGAGCTGGGCTCTTCCACCTCATCTGACACTGAGGAGGACCCTCTTCCTGCCAACAAATGTAAGAAGGTATGTGACCCTGACCCTGCAGTACCTTCAACGTGGGTCTCTGCCTGGTCCTGGGGCGAAGCGAAATGCACAGCCTCTGAGAAGTGGGCTGCTCTGGGACTTGGCCATGGTGTTGGGACCTTGAGCCCGTGATGCTGTGGCTTTGGCTGGCCTGGGGATGTGGCCCCAAGGTCCTGTCCTGAGTGCTCTGAGCTGGGCATCAGGACACCTGGGTCCTTGGGCCTCATCCCCTTGATACATGACTGGCTATACTGGACAGATGGACAAGTAGATGGAGACACATGGTCACTCACACCGCCCCACACAGCCAGGTCTCTGCCTCCCATTCTCAGACCATAGGACTTGGCATCTGTGGAAAGATTGCACAGACCAACACACCCCTGGGCTCTGAAAAGTGGCTGGGCCTCCCACCTGCCCTGACTCTCCTGGGTCTTTGCCTTTGCAGGAGATCATGGTTGGGCCTCAGTTCCAAGCCGACCTCAGCAACCTGCACTTGAACCGCCATGGTGAGAAGAGTAAGTGGGGCCTGGATCATGGTGGGGACGGAGAAAAGAAGATGAAAACCCCACTCCAGTCAAGAAGGAACTTGCTGCACATCCAGTCAGACTTAGTTCCCAAATCCTCTGAGGGCTCAGGCTGGCTCAGGTGCCTGCCCTGTGCCAGCTATGGCAGCAGGTTTGCAGAGTGCTCAGTGGGCAGGAGGAAGTAAGGGAGACTTGCCTCCTGCCCAGGGCCTTGCTCTTTCCTCTGGGCACTCAGGCTCTTCCCCACTTAGCCCACAGGCCTCTCCTTTACCTTGTCTGTGTCCTGTCTCAGTATCCTCCAGAAACCAGTGTCCCTCTGTCTTGCTTTGTCTTTCAGGGTACTCCCTATATTTGTATGTCTGTCTGTAGAGGCTTTTGTTTTTTAAGGTAGGAATTGTTGCTTCCATTTATAGGTGAAGAAAACAGGATGTGAAGTCATTTACCTACTGAGTCTTGTTTTTCTTGCCCCACAGCCTCTACAGGCTCGGGACTGGCGCTCTTTTTTCAGGAGGCTTTTCTAGATAATTCAGCAGCCAGGATTGGGGGTAGGGTGGGACAGACAAGGGAGACAGAGACCCTTAGTAAAAGGTAAGGCCTCCCAGGGCAGAGACTGGGATATGGGTGTGATGTGATGTGCTTGCTTTGTTGAAGGCAGTTTGGGCAAAGGATGGCAGACAGGAAGGTGAAGTTAAGCTGGGTCACAGGGGACACTGCAAGTGAATCTCTGCATCTGACCACACCTGGGACCCTCCCCCAGAGAAAGGTACCTGTACACACCTTAGCCACACCCTTAGAGGGGCCAGAGCTGTGCCAACCTTGGTCTGAAGCCTAGCCGTGGGGTATGTCCTGTTCTCTGACCCCCAAGCTTGCCTACAGGGAACAGGTCTTTGGTACTGTGGGGATGGGAGCTGGCCTCTCACTCATGTTACACTGTGAGATTAGATCCATGTGTGTGGCATGTGCATCTTGTGTGTCATGTTCCCTGTATGGATGTACTACATTGGTCAGCTCTTCTCCTATTGGTTGATACTATGGTTGTCTGCAGCTGTGGTTATGAACATCCTCAGGTGTGTCTTAGTGGACACACTCATTCCTGGATATATGACTGAGGGGCATATGGGGGCCTACATTAGGTCTGTGGATGCTGCTTAGGGGGTTCTACCAGCAGCATGCGCATCTCCAATGCTCCACGTCCTCATCAACACTTGATATTATCTTTCTTGTTGCTTTTAGCCTTTTGGGTGGGTTGAGTTATGTCTCTTGGTAGCTTTCATTTGCATTTCTCTGATGAGTAATACTTGGTCTACTGTCTCATGCGAAGAGCCTGCTCCAGGCCTTTCCCATTTTTAAAGTTTCTGCTTCCACATTGGGTATGCAGGTCCTCTAGCTGTGAGGTATTGTTGCATGTTCATGTAAGTTTGTAAATTAGCTTGTCTGTTGCCGTGACACTGCCTGTCATTTTATTTTGTGTTTGTCCTTGGTAGGCTTTGGGGTCAGGTATGCTGGAAGTGCCTTTTACTAACATCAGGGAGAATTTGTGTGAGATTGTTACTATTTCTTCTTTATATGTTTGGAAGAATTCCTCAGTGAAGCTGTCTGGGCCTGGGTTTTACTTTAGTTTCATGTTTGCGGAAGAAGATTTTTAGTTACAAATTCAATATATTTAATAATATAGCTCTATCTAGAGTTTCTGTTTGTTTTGATATGTTGCATTTTTGAGGCATTTATCCCACTAGTAAGTTATTAACTTTATTATAAAAAAGATCGTAATATCCTATCTTCTTAATGTCTGTAGGATCTATAGTGATGTCCCCTTTTTGAGTCCTGATATTGGTATTTTGCATTTTCTCCTTTTCAGTCCCTCTTGATCAGTCTTATTAGGAGTTTGTTACTTTTATTGCCCTTTACCAGGATTTTTCTCTGTTGTCTGTATTTCTTCCCTCAGAGTTTATTTCATTTTAGTTTGTTATTCTGTAGTCCACATTGTGATAACTTCTCCCACTCAGGGGTGTTTTAGAAGCATTCTGTTTAATTTCCAAACACTGGGGAATTCCTAGTTATCCTACTGTTACTGATTTCTAGTAGAAGTCCAGTGAACATACTCTGTGATTTCAGTCCTTTGAAATGAGGTGAGCCTTGTTTTATGGCCAGTATTTGTCTATTTTGTAAATGCTGCTTTCTGTTTGAATATTTGAAGTGTATTTTCTGTGTATGGCATATTTTTGGATCTAGTTTTTTTAAAATCCAGTTTGATTCTCTCTTGCCTTTTAATAGAGAGTATGTAGTCCAGTTACATTTTGGACTATTTTTCATGCAGTTGTGAAAATAATTGGGATAAGTTACCATCTTCTGTGTGTTTTTTCTTTGTTCCATCTGTCCCCCCCCCCCCTTTATTTTTTGTCTTCTTTTTGATTAGTCAAGTAGTTTTATTCTATTTTTTCCTCCTCTTTGATATGATAGGTTTTCATTTTTATATTACCTTTTCAGTGATTATCCTACCTTATGCTGCAAGAATTTTTAAAACATCAATACTTGACTATTTAGTCGGGGGCACTGACCTCATTTCCCTTAGATTGTCAAATAAAAAAATGGCAACAGCCAACACAAATAATAGCTGTCTGGTGTGAATAAGTCACAGTTATACAGTATACTTTATTTTAGTCAGATTGGCAAAACATACATTTTTTGGTGTGCTGCAGAATTTTAGTAACTAGTTTATGTGCGCCACGAGATGAGAAAGGTTGAAAATTGCTGCTTTAAATAAGTGCATTCTAATCCCCTGATCTGTCCTGCCCGTTGTGCTGCTGCTGCTTCTGCAGGAACTGCATGTGCCACAGTGACAACATTGTGGTTTTCATGCCTGATGTTCCTTACGCTTATTCACAACTGCCTGGATAGTACTGTTCACTCCCTCCAGCTTCCATTTGGGATAATTTCCTTCTACCTAAAGAACTTGCTCTTTAATATTTCTTGTGATGTTGATGAATTCTTTCAGCTTTTGTTTATCTGGAAAGTCTTAATCTTGATTTCACTTTTTAAAAAATATGTTTTTATTGATTTTAAAGAGAAAGGGAGAGGGATATAGCGATAGAAACATCGATGAGAAACATCAATTGGCTGCTTCCTGCACGCCCCCTACTGGGGATAGAGCCCGCAAGTTGGGCATGTGCTCTGACCGGGAATTGAACCAGTGCAGTGACCTCTTGGTTCATGGGTCAATGCTCAACCACTGAGCCACACTGGTGGGCTGATTTCACTTTTGAAGAGTATTGTCATGGGTCTAGTTTTCTAGATTTGCCAGCTTTTTCTTCTCACGTGTGAACCATTTTGTTCCATTGTCTTTGGTATCTGTTGTTTCTGTGTAAGTCAGATGTCTGTCTTACTGTTTGTGTTGGAAACCTTGTTCATTGTTTCCCTGCAGGTTGATTACATTTTCTTTTGTCTTCTAGCATTTTTACCATATGAGCCCAGATGTGGTTTTCTTTGACTTTGTCCCGACTTTTTGTGATCTGGAGTTTGGTGTCATGCATCAGTTTCGGAGAATTCTTGGCCATTGTCTCTTCAGATTTTCTTCTGTCCCAGTTTTTGTCCATGTCTTCCGTGACTCAATTATACATATGACTGTCTTCTTCATCCCCTATGTTCTCTTCAAATCAGTTTAATTCCTTCTCTTTAATTTTTACTGAATTCTTTCGATTTAATTGATCATGTCTTCTGCTCTGTCCAAGCTGCTATTAGAGCTGTTCAGTGGGTTCGTAAACTCACAGGTTGTATTTTCCAGTCCTGGAAAGTCCATGTGATTCTTTAAAGTCCTGTCTGCTAACTCTGATTTCCAGCCATTTGTGGATTTACTCCTGCTCCATGGATTTTCTCTCACATTCACATGCTAGGCAGGTGGAGGGCTAAGGTTGCAGGATGATGTTCTTTTATTTTTTCCAGAGAGTGGCCTGTGGTCCTCTTGGGCCAACCACCCTGGCCAGGCTGGGACTTGAATCAATATGGAGGGGCTCTTGCATTGGGAGAGGTCACAGCTTCTGTGGTTCTCAGCCCCAACCCAGGAGTTGTTGGTTCCCAGTCAATTTCCCAACCAGAGACATTCCAACACAGGAGCCATTTTTCTTAGTGTGTTTTTCACTTTCTGGCCACTGTACTGGGCAGTTTGGTTTGTGGTCCCTGTGACTCTTCCATAGTTAATTAAGAGGTGCTGGCACTGGGGTCTTTCCAGACTCAGCCCTGAGATCTCCCTTCTGTCTCCCCATCGGGTCCCTCCCCCGCTAGAGGTTGCCACCCACTGCCTGCATGGGACAGGACTCCCCTTCCCTGGGCAAAGTACACTCAAATGTGGCTTGTAGGATGCAGTGGTTAGAGTGGTTGTTGCCTAAGCGAGACCACTGGGACCCAAGTTCTCACTGCCATTGAGTCCAGGCTCTTCACTCAGCTTCCTTGGGACTCTGTTGTTCAAGACTTGCAAACTGTGCAAATGGCTTTACCCTCCCTGACCCGTTACCTACAACTCCCTCCCCTAAGGCCATGCTCAGAAGTCCCCCCTTCCTCAACCCAGACTACCTCCTGCCTCCTCCAGGAGGCTGCCTTGGATTTCCCAGCTGGGAAGCACCCAGTTGGCCTCCCACAGCTTCCACCTTTTGTTGTTTCCCCTTTTGTTCTCCTCTGGCCTGGAGGGGTGTGTAAGGGATGGGTCCAGGTCACAAGAACCGGACATACAAATTAAATTAGCAACTGTCCTTTGGAGGTGCTGTGACAGCCAACCTGGTGGATGCTGTGGGGAGGGAGTGTGTACTCTTCGAGGTGTGGGCATGGAATTTGTGCCCACTGCTGACCCTGGCACTCCCTCTCTAAACAGTTTATGAGAATGATGACCAGCTGTTGTGGGACCCCAACATCCTCCCTGAGAGGGAGGTGGAGGAGTTCCTGTACCGGGCAGTCAAGCGGAGATGGCACGAGACGACCGGGTCTCAGCTTCCAGAGGGAGAAATGGTGAAAGATAGTGAGCAGGTAGGCAGCATGCTGGGTGGTGTGAACACCCCCATATCCTTGTCCCGATGGGGGTGTAAATGCCCCTGCATGCTCCCACCTTGATGGTGAGGTAAATGCGCTCTGATAGCCCCACCCCAATAGTGATGTGAATGCCTTCATTATCCCTACCCTGATGGTGTGAACACCCTGGATATCCCTGCCCTGACGATAATGTATATATATGCCTCAAACATCCCTGCCCTGATGGGGTAAATGCCCCCAGTATATCCATCTTGATTGTCATTTGAACACCTCCATATCACTTCCCTGTTGGTGTTATAAACACTCCCCATATCCACAGCTGATGGTGGGGTGAACACCCCCATATATCCACCTGGATGATGAATTAAATCCCCCCCAATACCCCTGTCCAAATGGTGTGTGTACCCCTATATGCCTGCCCTGATGGTGGCATGATTGCCCCTATTTCCCCTCTCTGATGGTAGGGTAAACCCCAATAGCCTCGCCCTGATGGTGGTGTGAATGCCCCCATATGCCTGCCCCATGGTGGGGTAAATGCTCCTGCTGTTGCTGCTGGTGAGCAGGTGGGAAGAGGCTTTCCCTCCCCCAGGCGCTGTATGAGCTGGTGAAATGCAGTTTCAATGTGGAGGAGGCTCTGCGGAGACTGCGGTTTAACGTGAAGGTGATCCGAGGTGAGTGCCCTGCCCACCCCCACCCTTACTAGCTATCCTGGTCTGGGCACTGCTGACGCCACTGCCTCCTCCTGGTTGTAGATGGGCTCTGTGCTTGGAGTGAGGAGGAGTGTAGGAACTTTGAGCATGGCTTCCGAGTGCACGGGAAAAACTTCCACCTAATCCAGGCCAACAAGGTGAGGACACAGCCCATCCTGCTCCCATTGGGCTGCACCATGGCCTCCTTGGGGCTGGAAAGAACCTGGGAGCCTGGGCACATGGCACCCTACACCCCACAGCATGAGGTTGTGACTCCCTTTACCAGGCTCTTGAGGCTCCTCTGAGCTGAGGGCGAAAGCCCTGGTGTCCGCCTCTCACTCTTACATGCCTGCTCTCATATTCTAGTCTCCTCTGTCAAGCCACTTCCTTCCCCCAAAGAAGGCTCCAATATGGGAAATGAATATGATGGCATCTCAGTCTCAGAGAGCTCCACCACCTGTGCCCAGAGCCTGTGCTGCTGTACTGACTGCCAGCCTGGACCCCCCTCTCAGCCTCCAGCCATGGGGAACAAGGGTCTCTTAGTTTGATCGAACCAAGGAAATAGGTCTCTCCTGCCACCTGTGACAAATGCTCATGACCAGAGGGGCTGCTGAGTACCAAGGCCCTGCCCTCCCCTGGACCTGAGTCCACCTGTTTTTCTTAGACCTGAGCTACTTTTCTTCCCCTGGACCTGAGTCCCCATGTCCTTCCTAGACGTAGCTCCCTCTCCCTGGATTCTGGCTGGATATGCTCCTGTGACACTGTCTCAGAGTCTGAATTTCCCTTCGTCTTGCCATGGCTCTCTCTCCTCACCCATCTCCTAGTGGGTTTTTGCCCTTCTAGGGAAGCAGCCCTGGCCCCTTCCTCCTATTCATGGTGACACAGCTTGTGGAGAAGCAGGGCCTGGCTGAAACCTAGCTCACATTCGGGGCCTCTGTCCTCTCTTGGGAGGTTGGAGTAAGTGAGACATCTGTGCTGGGACAGAGGATGCTCAGCTGGCCTGCCCAGTGTCGTTTCAGGTGGCACTAGATTCTCTAGGCAGATCAGCTCCTGGGTGGCCTGATGCAGTGCGCTGTTCCCTGCATTTCCTCTGCAGCCGAGGCTGCTTCTGTGAGCAAAACTTCACATGCATCGCCTTCCACATGCCTGCCCCATGGTTACCACACACGTTTTAAGTTTGCACCTACCCTGGCCCCACGGAGGCTGTGACGCTCTCACTATCAGTCAGACCCCCTGATGCACAAGGGTGTCATTGGGAAGAGGGGACAGCTCGTGTGAGCCCTGCCTGCCCCCCTGGTTCCCAGGCCTCCCTGGGCTCTGTTGTCTGTCCCTCATCCTGGGGACCAGCAGGTTTCTCACATGTACCTGTAACAGCCCTGGCCTTGCTGTGGGGCTCATCCAAAGTGAAGATGCCCCAAGAGGTTTTGCCAGGTGGCATCCAGCTCTATGCTGGACTGTCCCTTATCTTTCTAGGGTGCTGTGTATGTGACCTGAGTCGGGGTTCATGAAGCCCCAATGTGTCCTTTAATGGCATTTCATGTGCTCATAGACAGCTCTCCCTTGGGGTGTTAGTGTGTTCCGTGGGAAAAGCAAGCTTGGCCAGGTTGCATGTTGTCCTCTCTGGGTAGAGTCTCTGTCCCTGGTGTCTGCACGAGGGCTCGTTTTCCCCCTCTGCTGGGCCTGCGATGAGCAGGGGATGAGATGGACACTTTTGGGAGCTTGGCGAGGTCTGAGGAAAGGGAAGTGGACACTGGACACATGGACCCAGAGTGAAGAAGAATGGGGTCCCATGTCAGCAGATGGTGGAGCTCTCTGAGATTGAGGTGCCAAGTTCAAGGCAAAAGGATGAGCCCTGGACACGGGGGTGGCCTGTGAGCCTTAGATGGCGGCTGGAGGTGGGTTCAGAGGACACTGGGGGTGTGGCAGGTCTTTGAGAGCGCTGGTTGCTGTAACCTGTTCCCGCTGCCCTGGGAAGCGGAGGGAGCTGGGCGTGTGGGGCCCAGATGACACCACACTGTCCCTCAGGTGCGTACAAGGTCTGTGGGCGAGTGTGTGGAATACTACTACCTGTGGAAGAAGTCTGAGCGCTATGACTACTTCTCCCAGCAGACGCGGCTGGGCCGGAGGAAGTACGGCCCATCAGGAACTACGTATGTGTGGCGGGCTTCCAGCAGGACCTGGGGTCAGGGGATGACTGGGAGTCCCAGGGAGCACCTCCCGCCTGAGGCAGCTGTCTGTTTGCAGTCCCCCATGGTGCCATCTTTCCACAGGGATACAGACCAGGACCTAGATGGCAGTGACCCCGATGGCCTCGCCCGTCCCCGCTCCTCACCGCCCCTGCCCCCTGCCGCTGATGGCCTAAGCCCTGAGCAGGACCCTCTGGCACGGATGCACATAGGTAAGAATGTGGGTGGGCCCCTACCTTTGGGGGAGCACCCTTGTAACGCACTCTGACCTGTGCCAGTGAACACTAAGGAGCAGGTGTCTGGGAACCATTGTCACTTCACCCCATGAGGTGTCACACATGTGCGTTGTCATAGGAGCTTGTTGGTTTCCCATATGGAGAACTGTGTGCCCTGCAGCCCAAAGTAGGGTCTCCTCTCGGCCCCAGGTGGTTGGGCTCCTCTCTGGGGCTGGGGTGTGGGACTCCTCTCTGGACCCCAGGTAGTTGCAGGGGCTCCTCTCTGGTCTAGGTGGTTGGGGCTCTCCTTTCTGGGCCCCAGGTTTGAGGACTTCTCTCTTCATCCCCGATGGTTGAGGGGGCTCCTTTCCGACTCCAGGTCAGAGGGATCCTCTCTGGGTCTCTGGTGGTTGGGTGGGCTCCTTCTTGGCCTCATGTTGGGGGGCTTTTCTCTGGGCCCTGGTGGTTGAGGAGGCTAATTTCTGGTCCCAGGTCGGGGGCTGTTCTCTGGGCACCGAGTGATTGTGGGTGGGGGGGCTCTTCTTTGGGCCCCTGGTTAGGGGGCTCCTTTCCAGGTCTCAGGTTGGGGGTGGTTCTCTCTGGGCCCTTAGTGGAGAGGGCTCCTCTCTCGGTGCCAGGTGGTTGGGAGGCTTCTCTCTGAGCCCCAGGTTGAGGGGGTTCCTTTCTGGGTTCCAGGTTGGAGATTCCTCCCTGAGTCCCAGGTCAGGGGGCTTCTCACCAGGCCTAGGTTGGGGGGCTTCTTTCTGGGCCTCGGGTGAGGGTTGCTTAGCCTGAGCCGCATGTGGGAGGTTTGGGATATCTGAGCCCTCCCAGCATCCTGGGCCCAGGGCTACACCAGAGCAAGACAAGGCCCAGTTAGTAACTTCAGTTTCTGAAGGTGAACACAGAGGGAAGGACAAGGACCTTTGCTCTCTAAGTCTCCTGGGCTCGGGTTTAGATTGTCCCCTGGTTCCAGAATCTGGTTGGTCCCATATTTGTCTGGGAGGGCATCCACATCTACTCATCCCGGCGTTGCCTGTCACGACCCTGTGTACAGAGCTCCACAAATTGCACGTTTACCTTGACTTGGCAGTGCGCTCAAGCATTGTGTTGTTGTTTTGAATCTGCTGTGTTCTGTTCTGTTTGAAAAACAGGAGTCACAACCTTCCAAGGCAGGGCCTTAGCCTGGGTGCAGTTTAGTATAACTGGTTTCTTTTGTGGTCATGTGTATTTCATGTATTTGTGTGAAAACATCAGTGACGGGGGGTCTATAGGCTTTGCTTTCCCTGGCAGAGATTTGGCTGGAGCCTGCATAGGTTGCATCCTGAGGGCAAAAAGTGATTTTTAAGCTAATGCACCTTAGCCAGGATGATTGTGGATCCTGGGAGGGCTGGGCGTGGCTGCTGCTGGGGCCTGGCCTCAGCCATGTTCTCCCCTTCTAGAGCCGCTGAGCATGGACGGCATGACTGGCAGTGTTGGTGAACCCGAGGAAGGCTCCAACAGCCTCCCATCCTTGGAGCAAGGGCCCTGTCTGTTCCAGCAACTGGACACCCCGCCAACTGTGCCCGTGCCCCAGCAGCCCCCAGCCCTGGCCGAGCCGGCCTTCTGCCCCTCCGCTGCAGCTGCTCCAGAGCCCAGCACCAGCTCGAGACTGGCTGTGGACTTGGCCCTGCCAGGGGCCCTTCCTGAGGAGCTGCCCCAGGTCTCCAGCCACGTGGATATGGATGGAGAACCCGAGGAAGCTGTGGCCCCTGCACAGGTGGCCTTGTCGGTCACTGAGTTTGGACTCATTGGCATTGGGGATGTGAATCCTTTCCTGGCTGCCCACCCAGCGTGCCCGGGCCCTGGGCTGCACTCGGAGCCCCTGTCACAGTGAGTGCAGCCCCCACCCTAGGGGCCCCCAGCCTCAGGCTGAACTGAGGAGAGCGGGAGGGATCTGCCCTGAGGGCCCGAGGGTGGTGTGGCCCATGGAGCAGGCTGTTTGTTTCTTTAGTTTTATTCTCTTCTTTTAATTTGGCTTAATTTATTTTTTTGACTAGGTAATAACATTCATATGGTTCAAAACCCAAAAAGGTACAAATGGGGCCAGTGCTAGTCTCCTCCCACCCCTGCCCCAACCACCAGCTCTCCCCAGGCACACGTGAAAACACGGTCTGCTGGCGGGGGCAAGGTTGGGAGCCACGTGTTTGGCCCACAGCGCTCAAGCCGTGCAGTCTGTGGGACTGGACTGACCCTTTCTTGGTCTCTCTCTCGGTCTCTCCCCTCACTGCAGCTGTAACGTGATGACCTGTTGATTCCTGGCCACAGGCGGGTGTGTGTGGCCTAGACTGGACTTGGGGCCACTGTGGGTCCTGCCTCTGTCAGTCTTCCCGACCCTTTTCCTCGTGGGCCTCGGGTAACGCCATCTCTGCTTCAGAACACTTCAAGGACTAGGGTGAGCAGTGGCAGGGCTATCAGCCCTGCCCCTCGCCACACAGCCCGGCACCCTCGGCACCTGGCACCACGGCCTGGCTGCAGGCTGCCTCCGTGGGACCTGTTGGGCAGCTGGGTGCAGAGGGCCCAGCCCCCTCTGGCCAGCAGAGGCAAAGAAAGGCATCCCTGCCCGTCAGGGAGATGGGGAGACAGGGCAGGACGCCGCCCCCCCACCAGCAGCCTCTGCCCAGGGAGCCCCCCAGCACCTGCTTGGCTCTGTCTCACCGCACCTGGCAGGGCCATGGGCTGCCCCAGCCCAGGGGTCGGTGGGCAGCTGCTACTCGGTGCCAAACCCCACGGGGCACAGAGCCATATACCTCGACGTTGGCCCCGCCCCACCTTTGACCTCACCCACTCTGTCCACTTCAGGAAAAGCCGCACTTTACGCCCACCTGCCTCCTCTCTATCTGCCCCAGGGCTTCTCAGCAGCCTCCTGGGTTCCAAGAGACAGGTGACTGACACCCCCTGTTGCCTGCAATGCCGAGGGGCCAGGCTCCAGCCTGTTTTTCTGACCCTGCGGGTCATATTTCTGTTGAAGCTCCCCAGCAAGATGGTTTGGGGTCCTGGTCCGTTTCTTCCCCCACCTCCCTCTTTTTATTTATGTTTCTGTTTACAAATTGGAGTGGGGTCCTCCAGGGGGGCAGGGCAGCACCCCCAGCCCTTGGGTGTCATCAGGAGAGTTTTGGCTCGAGCCCATCTGCAGAGTTGGACTCAACCTTCCCTGTCACCCCACCAAGGACCACACTGTGAAGTGAAAACTGCCTTGAATCTCTTGCTGTTTTATTTATTAAACTTTATTTGAAGCCCCGTGGGTGCCTCGTGGTGGACTGGGCAGGGTGTGAGGAGGTGCCGGGGAACCACAGGCCATCCTCGCCACGTAGTCACTTGGTGGGCTATGTACCAGGCATCGTTGAAGGATGGGGCCATGGTCCATGTCATGATGACCGATGTGAGGGAGGTGGTCAGTTAAACGGAGGGGACATTTAATCTGGAACCTGAAGGAGAATCATCCTGTTTTGGTGAGGGCTGGTGTGAGCCACGCTGAGGTCACCACCAACGCAGAGGTAGGCAGGGGCCGGAGTCCCAGGAAGGAGGTGCAGGCCGGGAAGGAGGGAGAGCAGCTCGGTCTGGGTGGGCCAGCCAGCAGGTTTTGTCCTGGAGGGGTAGGCAGGGGCTGGGTCAAGATGCGGTTTTCAGAGCTTCTCCAGAGGTAGTGCAAACAGGCTGGGCAAAGGCAGGGACATGCTAGGAGGGTCAGCCTGGACCCAGGGAATGAAGACCAAGGGCAGATGGATCAGGGGCTGGTTGTGCCCAGGTGTGTGGGAAAGTCTGGTGTCTCCTGGAATTCGGGGCTTAGTCCTTCAGAGCTGGTTGTGCCAGCGCTAGGAGCAGGTGCACTTGGGGGTGGGATGCCACGGACTTGAGAGTGATTTTCACTGGCGTTTTTAGTCTGTTTTCATTTTCTTGAAGTCTTTTAGAGGTATTGCTCGACTATATTCTGGTTTGCTCTGCTTTTGAGAAAATTGCCCCTGTCCTTCCTTACCTTTGTGTGTGTATTTACTTGGACAGCTAAGATTTGTATCTTTCTCCCTGTTTTATTTATTTTTCAGTTACAGCTCACATTTAATATTATTTTGTGTTAGTTTTAGGTGTACAATGTAGGTGGTTTTCTCCCTGGTATTGAACAGTCTGAGGGATGGCCTTTCAGGCTGGTTTCTTTCACTTGGTGATGTGCACCTACGGTTCCTCCATGTCTTCTCGTGGCTGCATAGCTCATTCTTTTTATCACCGAGGAGCATTTCGTTGTCAGATGGACCACAGTTTTTCACCCACTCACCTCCTGAAGGAAGTCTCGGTTGCTTTCAGGTTTGGGCACTTATGGGTGAAGCTTCTGTGGACACTTGTGCAGATATTTGTTAGGACACAAGCTTTCAACTCATTTGGGTAAATACTGGGGAGCTGAATCTTACGGTAAGAGTGTTTAGTGTAGTCAGAAACCCCCAAACGGTCTTCCAAAGGGGCTGCACCATTTGCACTTGCATCAGTGATCAAGGAGAGTTCCTGCAGCAGCTCCAGGGCCTGGCGGCACGTGTGCTGTCCTCAGTTTGGATTTCAGCTGTTCGGATAGGAGTGTGGTGGTAGCTCATCGTTTTCTGTAGCTTTTAAAGATGGGCTCTCATTGCTTCCCACAAATGCTCTTCACTCCCTCTCACTGGCCAGGAAGATCCTTGAGGATTCCTCCTTCATTTCTGAAACTTATTTTTCTTTTTTGGCAGGATCAGCATTTTAAAGATGTTCCCTTGACTCTTGGTTTCTAATGAGAAATAGGTCATTCTTGTGTTTTCCTACATGAGACCCATCTTTTTTCTTTGTGATTTCCTTTTTTGTCTGGACTCCAGCATTTGAGTGTGATGTGCCAGGGGTAGATTTCCACACGGAACTTGTTGGGCCTAAGGACTGCCTTGCATTGGTGTTGGGCATCTTGGCTGTTTCTTCCGATATGTCTGCTGCTATGTTCTCTCTTCTCCATTTGGGCCTCTAGTTACACAGGAGAGCACTGGGTATTGTCCTACAGATTTCTGTGTGTTTTCTTCTTTCTGGGTTTCTATTTGGATAGTCGCTATGGACTGGTCTTTGAGGTCCCTGGTCCTCTTTTCTGCAGTTTCATACTGCCATGCAGCCTATCCCAAATCCCCACTGTTGGTTTTTCTATTTCTCTGCTGAAATTCTCCACGTTTTTCATCTTTTCCTCTACATTCTTTAACCTCTTATAATACCCTGTGGTAACATTACTCCTGGGCTGCTATAAGGAGCACATTGAGGTAGTGGGTGCCTGGCAGATTAGTGCTCCTTGAGTGTCTGGAGGTCAGGGCCAGGCTGTGCTTTGCCTCACTGTCCAGCAGAGGCGGCTCCTGCCGCACTACCCTGTAGGTAGACTGGAGTCTGCAGCCTCTCCTGATCTTGGGACCCAGTGGTGGGGGCTCAGAGTAAAATACCCCAAAATACCCCCCCCAACCCTGAGTCAGGGAAGGTGGGGTGGGGTAGGGGTGGCTCAGGGGCTGAACTCCATGAAGAAATAAGCTCTTGTAGAAGGAAAAGCTGCTCACAGCCTCATCCTGTGAAAGCCCAGCCCGCACCGAGCCCCTGGAGTAGCAGTCACTCTGGTGATCTCCCGCCCCAGGACTAAGTCATTCATTATTCACTAGGTCAGTGGTCGGCAAACTCGTAAGTCAACAGAGCCAAATATCAACAGTACAATGATTGAAATTTCTTTTGAGAGCCAAATTTTTTAAACTTAAACTATATAGGTAGGTACATTGTTATTAACTTAATTAGGGTACTCCTAAGGCTTAGGAAGAGCCACACTCAAGGGGTCAAAGAGCCGCATGTGGCTCGCGAGCCGCAGTTTGCCGACCCGGGCACTAGGTCACTTTCATTCTGGAAGGTTTGATTGATCATCTACTCTGTGGGGGTCCCTGGCCTCCTGGAGCTGACTCCCGGAAGGATTCTGACTCCTGATAAGTGGATAAACAGACACACAAGCTGAGATGATGCCAGAGCTTAGAGGAAGGAGGTGGCAGGCTAGGGTATAGGTCAGGGAGGGCACTGCAGTAGGGGTCATCTGTATGAAGTAACTTCATGCAGGACTGAGGGTTCCCAGGATGCTGACTCGATGCTGAAGCTGGGAAGGTTTCCTAGATTCAGGTTGTGTGGCGCTCAGGGACAGTAAAGTCCTTGTAGCAGGTCTGGGATTCTGACTTACAGGTGACCCCAAGTACCTATTCAGTTAACCTTCCAATAGTGCTTTTTAATGAGACTGAGGACCATCCACCCACTTTGCCTTTCCTGTCCAAACATACCATCACAGCCCCCCAGAGGTACAGTCTAGACTGCAGGGCCTGTAGCAGGGCTTAGAGCCCCCAGTCTGGGAGCCAACTCCCAGTAAGCTCTTTGAGCCCCAAGAGAAGTATAGAAAGAGGTGAGAGTGGTGGCTGCACTCGGTGGCACCTGTGGTGTGCCCAGCACCTATCTACCCACTTGCCAGGCTTCTTTCCCTTAATCTCCACAATACTTTTGAAAACAAACGAGTCCCTCAGGTTGCACTGAGGCAGCAGGGTGACGAGAACATAACCTTCTGAGCCCTGAGTGTCACAGCTTGGGAGTGACCAGGCAACACGGAGTTGGTGGGTCTATAGGGCAGATGAGCATGGTTCCGCCCGGTACATCAGTCTCCTTCCAGCTTTGCCATCTGCAGGTAAGGGAGAAGCCATCCAGTCCTGGCTGCCAGCCCAGGCTCTGCACCCTGAGCAGGCCTCGCTGGCTCCATTTCTCTGTAAAGGGCCAGGTGTGAAAGCTTTTTTAAGTGGGGGACCCCAGCCTGCAGGTGTAGAACCCTGACCCCAGTCTTAACACTAATCCTAATTCCTACTGCCCTGCTAGATTTTAATCCTGACCTTGTCCAGGTATTTTAAGAACAGGATGAGATTGAGGTCAGTGGGGAGGGGCTGATAGCCAACCAGCTCCTCCAGCCTCATGCCCCTGCTCCAGCCACTCTTGCCTCACCAGGGATCAGACCAAGCCCCTTCCTACCCACAGTGTGTGCCTGCCGGGGCCTCCCTGGACACCCTCCTGGATCTGACCTTGTAGCACCCACCCAGGCTGTCTCCACCACCATGCCCCACTTTGGCGAGTGTCTCACAGCTCCCCCCCTTCCCCTCCCCCCGCCAGCACACAGTAGGTGCTCAGTAAAGAACCCTCAATTTCCTTGTTTCCAATACAATGCTGGAAGTGTTAATGGGCTATCAACACCGAGAGCGGTAGTCACTCGATTGAAGTGAGGTTAAAGTGAAAAAAAAGTGCAATAAAGCTAACATGTAACATTCTTGCCAGGCTCTTCAGTATTTTATCAGGTAATTCTCACAACCCTAATTCGGTTTGTGCTGCATGAATGAACGAATGAATGACGGGAGTTAGAGCCCGGGACCAGCCTTTCCCTGGGGCCCGCCCCACCCTGTGAGTGGCAGGAGTAGAAGCCAATGAGCAGAACCCGAGCCTGCGTGGGGCGGGAGTCACGCGGGGAGGGAAGGAGGATCCGCGGGATCCAGCGGAGCCTGAAACTGGGCCCTTGCGATAGCCTCACCCCTTACCCAGACTCTAGGAAAACCCTCCGGCAATTCAATCTGATGCTCCGAGCCGCCTTGGAGGAAGTCGCGGGCGACTTGGACTCCTCGGGGCTTGCGGTTGGAAAGGGGGGTTGGTTGCTGGTGACGTCCTTTCCACACAGTCGCCACCGCAGACGGAAAATTCAGGTCCAGAAGTTTCCAGGCAGGACCTTGCCATGTCCTGGGTGGGCTGAGTTGTTTTGAGTGTGTTTGTGTGTGTGTGTTGGGGGGAGGGGGTGGTCGGGGAGTGTCCGCCGCTGCTTAAGGACAGTTGATTGGGGCGCAGCGGTCTTGACTCAGAGACACTTATCCCCCAAGCCGGCCGTCTGGACAGTGGCCAAGATGCAGAGGTCTGTTGATCCCTCCAGGAAGCAGGGTCGGGGTCTCTGAGTTCAAGTCCCAGGTGGTTGACTTTGGGCCAGGGGCTGCCCCTCTCTGGACCTGACTCCCTTCATCTCTAAAAGGAGCCGAGAACATCCTCTGCAGGATCATTGGAGGTAGGGGGGGTGGGGGGTGAAGGTGGTTTAGAGGTCAAGGACATGGAACCTTGGGGCCAGGCGACCTGGGTTCCAATCCCAGCTCCTTTCTCACTGTGTGACCTTGAGGGTGACAGAACCTTTGCCTATCAAGCCTTCTGCCAGATCTAGGCAGGTCTCTCCAGGTGGTCACACTCCCCTAGGCCTCAGGTGATTCCAGCCAAAAGGATCCAGTGTGGGTGTGTGGACACAGACTGGACGTAATGGGCCCCTTGAGTCTGTTTCCATGGCGTGGGTGGTTCTGACCCCTCGGTGCCTCCCAACTCAGGCTCCCTGGACCTGTGTGGTGCAGGGCACAGACGCAAACTCTAGGTGTGAGCGAGTGCCTACCTCCTGGCCCCTCTGCTCTTCTGTCACATGGGGACAGTGCTACACAGCGAACTGCCTGGCACCGTCTCCAGAGCGGGTGTTGAGGAATCTGATCGTCTGACTGCCAGGGGTGGCAGAACTACAGAACCTCTGCAATTAAGCCTCAAGACACCATCAATTTAATTGTTAGGCACTTACTGACTCAGGATATTGAAATGTACACGGAATGAGTGCCGTCTCCAATGAGGAGAGGAGGCTCAGAGAGGAGGTTGGGGGACTTACCCTGTGGAGCCCGAGCTCAGCTCCCCACACCCCACAGTTCTGCTGGGGCTGCCCGTTCACCCCTCACTCACTTCTTTTCTGTTCTGTTCGTTTCCTTTCTTTTCTCTCTCTCTCTCTCTCTTTCTTTCTTTAAATATATTTTTATTGATTTCAGAGAGGAAGGGAGAGATAGAAATATCAATGATGAGAGAGAATCATGGACTGGCCGCCTTCTGCAGGCCCACTACTGGGGATGGAGTCCACAACCCTGGCATGTGACCCTGACCGGAATCGAACCCAGGACCCTAACTGGCCAAACTGGCTAGGGCACCCATTCTTTTCTTGTCGCCTCACCCCACCCGGTCTCAACCGGCCCAATACGTGTGACCGGGGCACTGACATTCCGGGTGACCCGGGCTCACTGTCCCTGAGCCTGAGCCTTCCGGCCTGGGGGAGGGGTAACTGGGCACTGACGACCCCCACCAGCTCAGAGACCCTCCTCCTCCCCCCGTACCCGGGTCCCCAGACCGCCGGCGGCGCACGCACTCTCCAACCCCGCTTCCTTCCTTGTGCGCCGCGGGCGGGGCGGGGGCAGAATCCGCCCCCCTCCCCCTGGGGCTGCCCCGCCCCGCCCTGTCCGCTCCCCTCCCCTCCCCTGCAGGGCCAGGCTCTGCGGCCCATGTGACCCTGCGGCCGGCCCGGGACGGGACGGGACGCGCTGGGGCTGGCGTCGCGGGTCGTGGGCGCTGCCCGGGGCGGGGGTGGCATGGAGCGGAGGTGGGTCTTCGTGCTGCTCGACGTGCTGTGCGTGCTAGTCGGTAAGAGCCGCGGGAACCCGGGCGTGCGGGGGTCCCTCCCAGGTGGTGCCCGCCCCCGCCCCGGCCCCGGCCCGGCCCCCGCGAAGGTTGCTGGGCGCGCGAGGGCCGGCGGCGCCTCCGCTTCTCCGAGGCCATCTCTAGAGGGGTGACTCGGGGGAGGACCCTCGGCTCACCTTCCCGGGCCGGCGCCCTCCCAGCCTCAGTTTACCCGCTCGCGCCGGGTTCATGAGGAGGTCATGAACGGCACCGGGGTTGGCACCCCCGCCCGGGCAGCAGGAAGTCACCGC
>NW_005872135.1:83291-101206 GCF_000147115.1 Myotis lucifugus
GCCCCGCTCTCGCCGCGCCCCCCTTTCCCGCCGCGCCCGACCGGGCGGTGATTCACCCGGGCGGCGGCCCGGCAGGGGCGGACCGGGCGGGGGGGTGCGCCGCGGGTGCGGGTCTGGAGGACCTTTACACCCGGCTCAGGACCGGCTTTCCCAGGGCCCGGGGAGGGCTGATGCCTGGCCCGGGACGCGCAGCCCGTTGGAGGGACTTGAACCAGCGCACCCGGGGAGACAACGGAGAGAAAGCCGGGCCCCGGGCTGCGGATGCACCGCGGGCTTCGGGGAGGCGCCACCAAACCTGTTGGGCGGCTTTTCGGGCCAGGCTGGCGGAGGGGGCAGCCCGAGGCCCCTCTCTTCCCCTCCCCTCCCCTCCCCTTTCCCAGGGTCCCGGAAACAAAGGCTGAGTGTTTGCTCTGGGGCTGTGAGGGCAATGGTCCCGGAATTTCTTCCCGGGGGCGGGGGGGGGGGGCCCCCTCCGGCAAAATTCGCCCCCTGCTCCCCAATCTGGTTCTTGCTCCTTAAACCCTTCACGGGGTTCTGGGGGGGGGGGGGGCGAGAGACCGAGGGATGGAGGATACAGTCCTGATGGATGGCAGAGGCCAGGCCCTTCTCCCATGTCCCGGATGAGACCCTTTCTGGGGTGTGCCAGGTGGCAGCAGGAAGTCCCCTGGTCACCATATCCCGAGCATCTGTTATTTATTTAAATATCTGTGTGGATCTTACTGTATGCCAGGCGCTAAGCAACATGCAAATAACCCTTTTTCTCCAAACAGCCTGTGGAGGATGAGCTCTTATAATCCCCAATTTCATTCCGGAGAGGTCACAGCGGGGCAGAGCTAAGATTAGGTCGTGTGCTGCTGCTGTGTGCCAGAAGTCGGCTCAGGCAGACTGTAGCCCCCATTCTAGAAGATTCAGCACATAAACAGTTCAGTTTCAAATGCTTACAAAGGCCCTGACAAAACACTGGAGGTCATGGAAGCTGAGCGGAGGGAGGCCCTGATTTCAGTGCCCAGAGCTCTGGTTCTGATGGGTGTGGGAATGTCCAGTGGAAGGGGCTGGGACAGCAGTTGGGAGGCGGACTTCTCCTCCCAGGGGCCCTGGGTGACTTGATTTCTCAGCATCTTCTAGCTCTGCCCCCACACCAACACACACACACAACTTTGAGAGACTCCTCCTTGGCCTCTCTACCCCCACCCTTGCCCTCACTCACAGCAGCCAGAGGGATCCTATGAAAACAGGCTCCATTCCTCTGCTCCAAACCCCCCTGTGCCTCCCGCCTCACAGAAAGGTTCACATTCTTATAATGTCCTCCATCCTCCAACCCCCAACACAGTCCTTCTTCCCAATGCTCCAACTCCCAGGCATGGTGGCACCTGCAGACCTTTGCGCTGGCTGTTCCCTGGGCCCGGCACTCTTCCCCAGATGTCCCCTGAACTTCCTCATCTCCTCTAAGCCACCTCCTCTGGGACCTACTCTGCAATCCCTGCTGAAACCTGCAGCCACCTCTCTGGTTCCAGTCATCATTTACTTACTCTTCATTTCTAACCCCTCTCAGCTCCCTGAGGCTGACCTCTGTTTTCCTCACGGCGTCTTTCCCCAGGCTCGGCATCAGAGGTGCTCAATACCATCACTAAAGGGTCCCTGGGACCCTAGGATTTGGCCTGTTGGGAGGAGTTGGCTCTACTGTCCCCAGAAGACACACCCTTTTACACTTGTCACCTGCCCTGCCAGGGGCAAAGGACACCCTGCTGGAGTTTTTCTCTGCACCGGCTCCATAGAGCAGGGAGCCCTTCATGGGAAGGGGGAAGGGTTCCGGCTCAGCAGGGCCCCAGTGTCTGGGTGACTTACCCTTTCATAATTTGGTTTTGTCTGTGGCTCCTGAATGTGTCTTTGGACTGAGCTCCCAGGTCTGGTCTGCCTTGGTCACTGTGTGGCCAGCTCAGGGACAAATGAGAAATGTGGGCATCTCAGATCCAAGAGCAGAAAGCCCTTCTTATAACAGACTAGAGGCCCGGTGCACAAAAATTTGTGCACTGCGAGGGGGGGGCGTCCCCTCAGCCTGGCCTGTGCCCTCTCACAGTCTGGGACCCCTTGGGGGATGTCCACCTGCTGGCTTAGGCCCGCTCCCTGGGGGATCAGGCCTAAGCTGGCAGTCAGACATCCCTCTGGCAGCCCGGGAGCCCTCAGGGGATGTCCACTTGCCAGCGGGGAGCAGGCCTAAGCTGCAGTCGGACATCCTTAGCACTGCTGAGGAGGCGGGAGAGGCTCCCGCCACCACCACCACTGTGCTGGCAGCCATCAGCCTGGCTTGTGTTTGAGCAGAGCTCCCCCTGTGGGAGTGCACTGACCACCAGGGGGCAGCTCCTGCATTGAGCGTCTGCCCCCTGGTGGTCAGTGTGTGTCATAGTGACCAGTCATTCCCAGTTGTTCTGCTGTTAGGGTCAATTTGCATATTACCCTTTTATTATATAGGATGCTTATTAAATGCCTGAGACTCAGCCTTGAGCCTGACAGCCTCCTGCTCAGGTGCTCACAGATGGGTGGGGGAGGAGGTTAATCAAGTATCAATGATTATATAATTATATGAAAGGACAAGAAACAGGAAGAACTGAAATTTCCTTCTAGAAGAGTGATTACTTGGGTGGGACAGTCAGGAGTGGGGAATGGAACTGAGACCAGAGGGAAGTTAGTTAAAGATGTTTGGGTAGAGAGAAGGACATGTGCAAAGGTCCTGGGGTGGGTGCTTTCTGGGTTTGTTCCAGGAGCAGGAAGGAGGATGGAGGGAAGTGGGGTGAGGGGTAGGAGGTGTGGGGTGGGAATGGTCCTGGGGAGGACATCACTGTTAGTATCTAAGGATGATGGGGAACCCTGAGGGGGTTTTAATGGTGGGCATGAAGGTGAGGAAACCAGGAGGGAGGCTGAGGCAGGTGTGCAAACTCCAGAAGGCTGGTCTGTGTGGCCCTAGAGCTGGTGCTCGGGGAGAAACATGTGGCTACTTGGTTTCTCTCCTCCACTCCCAGCCTCTCTGCCTTTCGCCATCCTGACGCTCGTGAATGCCCCGTACAAGCGAGGATTCTACTGTGGTGATGACTCCATCCGGTACCCCTACCGTCCAGACACCATCACTCATGGGCTCATGGCCGGGGTCACCATCACTACCACCGTCATCCTTGTAAGGCAGGAGGGGCTGGTAGGGCGGGAGCATCAAGTATCTGCCCTGGGTGGTATTTGTGGGGAAGAGGACCCCCTTCAGAGTTCCCAGTTCCTAGTGGCCTCAGGGAAGCCAGAAATCCTAAACCCCTTTCAGTGGGTCAGACTGAGTAAGTGCCTGGCGGAGACCCCACGGTTGCTGCTCTGGTCCTGCCCCTGAGGCGACTTGGCTGATCCCTTTGCAGGTCTCAGCCGGAGAAGCCTACCTGGTGTACACGGACCGGCTCTATTCCCGCTCCAACTTCAACAATTACCTGGCCGCTGTCTACAAGGTGCTGGGGACATTCCTGTTTGGGGCTGCAGTGAGCCAGTCCCTCACAGACCTGGCCAAGTACATGATTGGCCGGCTGAGGCCCAACTTCCTGGCAGTGTGTGACCCTGATTGGAGCCGTGTCAATTGCTCCGTCTATGTACAGGTGGAGAAGGTGTGCAGGGGAAGCCCTGCCAACGTCACTGAGTCCAGGTGGGTGGTGGATTAGCAGCCTTCGCTCTGGGTGATGCTGGGGGAGCTCAAGCCGTAGACACTCCCACTCCCTGGGGGAGAGTGGGGGCTGGAGAAGGGCCCTCGGAAGCTGGATGTTGAAGAATGAATTGCCAAATGGAGAAGGATAAAGAGGTACCTCACTGGGCAACAGACAGGGTGGGAGCGGGGCTGGGAGGTGCCTGTGGCCTGGGTCCTGCAGACAGGGAGGTGAGGTGGGGCCGGGGTGTCAGGCCCTGGAGCAGAGCAGCCAGTGTTAGGAGGGGTTACCCATCTCCCCTACATTTCAGGTCCATTTTCATGCTTTTGCTCTGTCCTCTCATCATCTCTATTGATAAACTTTTCACATAACGGACTTCCTTATTTTCTTTTAAAAAACGTGAAATAAAGTTCACATAGCATAAATTCACTATTTAACCATTTTAATGTGTACAGTTCATTGGGTTTTAGTACATTCGCAATGTTGTGCAGCCATCTCCACTATCCTATTTCAAAATATGTTCATCACACCAGGAAGAAACTCCATGCCCATTAGCTACCCCTCCTTCCCCCAGCCCTTGTTAAGGACTAAACTATTTTCTGTCTCTGGATTTACCTATTTTGGACATTTCATATACATGGAATCATATACTGTGTGGCCTTTCTTGCCTGGCTTCTTTATTATTTTTTTTTTAATCCTCGCCCAAGGATATTTTTTCCATTGCTTTTTAGAGAGAGTGGAAGGAAGGAAGGGAGGAGAGAGAGGAGAGAGAAACATTGATGTGAAAGAGACACACCAATTGGTTGCTTCCAGCATGAGGCCTGACTGGGGCTGGGGATCAAACCTGCAACCCAGGTACATGCCCTTGACCAGGAATTGAGCCTGCAGCCCTTTGGTGTGTGGGCGGACACTCTGATCACAGCCACACTGGCTAGGGCTTGCCTGGCCTCTTTAATGTTCTGAAGGTTGTTACCCATACTGTAGCTTCTGTCAGTTTTTGCTTCATGTATTTTGGGTTCTGTTGTTAGATGCATATATCTTTGTAATTATGATATTTCTTGATGGCTTGACCCCTTTATCACTGTAATGTCCTTTCTTCTAACATTTTTTGTCTGAAAGTCTGTTTTGCCTGATAGTAATATAGTATTGCTGCCCTGCCAGTCTTTTGGTTACTATTTGCATAGAATATTTTTTCCCATTCTTATACTTTCAACCTATTTGTGTCTTTGAATCTAAAGTGAGTCTCTTATGCACATCATAAAGTTAGATATTTTAAAAATCCATTCTCTAATCTCTGCCTTTTAGATAATTTAATACATTCAACATGAATGCAATTACTGATAAGGAAAGACTTCTATTATTTGTTACCTATACATTATATATATTTTTATTTTGCTTTGTTTTTAATTTCTCCGTTACTGTCTTCTTTTCTGTTAAATAGGTATTTCTTATGCAAAAAGTTTGCAGATATATAGTGCTATAGCATTTGCATATTACATCTTTATAAGATATATATATATATATATATATATATATATATATATATATACACACACACGCACACACACTATTGCGCACCCCCTTTGAGGTTATTGTCACAAATTATATCTTTATACATTGTGTCCTATCTACGTAGATTTATATATACTGTTTTATGCAGTTTTTAAAATTGAGGTATAATAACATTATATTAGTTCAGGTGTACAACTTAATCATATGATAGTTTTATTTATTGTGAAATAATCACAGTAAGTCTTATTTACATTGTTAGCATATATGCTGTTTCTTTTCTTTTTTTTTTATATTTTATTGATTTTTTACATAGAGGAAGGGAGAGGGATAGAGAGTTAGAAACATCGATGAGAGAGAAACTTCGATCAGCTGCCTCCTGCACACTCCCCACTGGGGATGTGCCCGCAACCAAGGTACATGCCCTTGACCGGAATCGAACCTGGGACCCTTGAGTCCGCAGGCCAATGCTATATCCAGTGAGCCAAACCGGTTAGGGCTGCTGTTTCTTTTTTAATCATATAGGAAAAAACTCAGGAATTTTAAACCAAAAATACATTAATACTGACGTTTCTATTTTGTAACTACCTTTACTGGTGTTTTCTATGTCTTTGTGTGGATTTGAGTTACTGTCTAGTAGTATCCTTCATTTCTCCCTGAGAGAGCCTCCCTTTTAGCATTCCTCATAGGGCAGGTGTACAAGCATTGAATTCTCTAGATCTTTGCTTATCTGGGAATGTCTTAATTTCTCCATTTTTAGAGGATAATTTTGCTAGATATAGAATTCTTGGTTGACAGTTTTTTTTCTGTTTTAATTATTTGAATATGTAATCTAGCACCTCTGACCGGCATGGTTTCTGATAAGACAGCTGCTAATCTTATTGAGGGTCCCATGTGCACAATGAGTCCTTTCTCTTGTCTGCTTTTAAGAATGTCTCTTGACTTTTTTTTTGGTAGTGTGATTATAATGTGTCTCTGTGTAGTTGTCTTTGAATTTATCCTACTTGGAGTTTATTGAGCTTCCTGAGTGTGTAAAGTTTTTCATCATGTTTGGGGATTTTTCAACCAGTATTTCTTCAGATACTCTATCTGCCCCTTCTCTCTCTCCTCTTCTGTTGGGACTCCCATTATGTCTAACACTGGCCATGTTGCCAAGGAAAATTCTCCCTTAGATTGTGGGAAGGTCAGTGGAAGAGGACAGGAGACCAGGAGGGTAGTGAAGGTAGAGATGCTGTCTGGGCTCTGAGCATGGGCCCTCCTGATGCCTGCTGCCCTCTCCTCTCTTAGATTATCTTTCTACTCTGGACACTCCTCCTTTGGGATGTACTGCATGGTGTTCTTGGCGGTGAGTTGGTTTTCCTGTGCCTTGCTTGGTGTGGAACTGTGGCCAAGTCACTCCCCTTTGCTGGGCCTCAGTTTCTGCATCCATAAAACAGGGTGGGTGGAGGAGGGGATTGGTTGGGCTAAGTGTTTTGTTCATAAAAACTGGAGGCCCTGGGCCTTCTGTACTCTTGGCCTCGGGCTACCATCTGTGCATTGGCCGTGGGGTGAACCTGGCAGGCTCCTGAGCTCATGGCTGCCCTCTGCACCCCCAGCTCTATGTGCAGGCGCGGCTCTGCTGGAAGTGGGCACGGCTGCTGCGGCCCACGGTGCAGTTCTTCCTGGTGGCCTTTGCCCTCTATGTGGGCTACACCCGCGTATCTGACCACAAACACCACTGGAGTGATGTCCTCGTGGGCCTCCTGCAGGGGGCACTGGTGGCCTGCCTCACTGTGAGCTCCTGGGCCCCAACATTTTTCCCTGGGACCCGCTTACCCTCTTTCTCCCTTTTATAGTCCCTAGTTCTCTACTCCCGTCTTTCCCCTAAGATCCCAGTCTTCCCACCCAGGTTCTGCTTTTCTTATTGCCCCCAGCACAGTTCTCATCCCCTCGTGGGTTCTACCACCCCTCACCCCCCCACTCGCTTCCCAGGGTCCCATTCCCCACCTCCCTCACCTGGGTCCCGGTCCGACCCCTGCCCAGCCCACTTTTGCCTCTTTTCCTCACCCAGGTTCGCTACATCTCCGACTTCTTCAAAACCCGGCCCCCACAGCACTGCCTGGAAGAAGGGGAGCTGGAACGGAAGCCTAGCCTGTCACTGACGCTGACCCTGGGTGAGGCTGACCGCAACCACTATGGGTACCCAGTCTCCAACTCCTGAGGCAGGAAGCCGCCCAGGCAGGGCCCCAGCTGGAACTCGGGCTGTGGGGCAGGATGTCCGCGGTGCCGGCAGGGCCCTCACCTGGGATGGCAGTGAAGTGCTCCAGGCTCCAGGTGCTCCAGGCTGGTTCCCAGAGGGGTTTCTATTAAACCCACCTCCTGTGCACTGGACAAGGGGCCTGGCCTGGTGGTGCCCCGGGCTGCCCTAATGTTTGGATGGGGACCCTCCATTATGAATAGAGCTCCCTCAGTACCCCTTCTTTTGTTGGCTTAGGGAAGGGACCAAGAGATCTAGATAAATGCTGTTTTTGTAAAATGTAATGTATATGTGGATTTTTAGTAAATTAGGGCATTTGCTTGACAAATGTTACCAGCACCTCTGTTCCTCACGGCCATTCTGAGGACTGTTCCTACAGCAGGGGGAGAGCCCTCCCCTGGCAGCGGCTCAGCTGAGCTGTGTTGTGAAGTCAACAAGTGGTTGCGAAGTCAACAAGCCAAATGGAAGTCACAGCCACGCCTTTCGTCGGTCATTTCTTCCGAGGGCCCTGGTTCCTGTTAGAACCGAATGGCATTAAAAACCTACATCACGTGGGAGCTAATGTGCTCAGGTGACCGTGCAAGGAAATGTGTGCATGCATTCCCACCTGTGTATACGCACCTAAATATAAAGATTTCTATGTGGAACTGTCTGTATCTATATTAAGCTAAAGATGAATTTATACTGTGGTCTCCAGCCTGATCCATTATCACATGGACAGTGTAATCTCCCCTTGACCGGGGTTCAAACCTGCAACCTTGGTGTATCGGGAAGACCCTCTAACCCAGTGGTTCTCAACCTTGGCTGCACATTAGAATCACCTGGGAATCTCTTTAAAATCCTGATGTCTGGGCCTCATCCTCCGGAAATTCTGTTTCTTTGTTATGGGGTGGGGCCACAATATTAGTAACAAAGAAACAGAACCCTGGAGGATGAGGCCCAGAAATCAGGATTTTAAAAAGCTTCCCAGGGGATTCTAATGTGCGGCCAAGGTCGAGAACCACTGCTCTAACCAACTGAGCTACCCAGCTAGGGTCGTCTGCCGTGTACTTGATTCATCGCTCCATTCCAGGTTATATAGAGAGTGGTTTCAGGTTTGTAAACTACCCCAAGGGAAATAACTATAAAATAGAGCTCACTGTGTACATACAGTACATTTTGCTTTAGTCTATAGATTCTGTTCCTTTTCAGACTTATGTAGGTCAGCGCCTTTTGCCCCACCACCTACAGTGACTTTCTTTTCTACATTTCTCATATGGTTACATTCTTCGGCATACTCTGTATTCCATTCTGTGACACTCCCACATCCTAAATAACTTAATTTGAATAGGTTATGAATTAGTCTCTGGGCTGTAAAAAACTATGGGTTTTTCATAAATGCACAATGGCTGATATCCATCACTAAAATATTCTGTGGAACATTTCAACCCTCCACACCATGGTCTTCCATCTCTGTAGTTTTGCCTTTCCCAGAATGATATAGAAATGGGGTCATACAGTGTGTGGCCTCTTCATACAGGATTCTTTTACTTGGCGATATACATGTAAGATTCAGCCATATCTTTACATGGGTTTGTTTACATAAGAAACGTTCAAGCCTGTAGAGAATTTCTGTAAGAGATTATTTCAGCCAGAACTGGCTATAGTTGCCAGGAAGCACGCTCTCAAATGCACCTGAGAAGCACAGTTTTGCAGCGTCTCATGCCTTTGGAACTAAGGAGGGAATGGAAGGGAGATTAAATGAGCCAGGGGGTTGGAGGAAGGGGGGTGGATTCAGGATATTTAATAAGATTACGTTCTCTCTGGAGGGTAGTTATTTCAAAGGCGAGTTTCAGCTTACTTCAAAGGTGTGTTAACCAGGATGCACAAAAACAATGGCTAGGGCTTGCTTAAGGCAAAGAAAGAGAAAAACCTTTTACTAGAAAACTTATATGCCTGGGGCGTGGCTACCCACGGAGACCTTCTGAGTTAGGAATTTGCAATCAGATCTCCCTGTGAGGTTACTTTGGGTAGAACCCCCTCCTCCTCCAGGTTGAGGTTCATTCCTTTCTGTTTTGAATTGTGTTCCACTGCTTGTGTAGCGGAGGGAAGTAATTTCCCTCCACTAGGCTGGCGGAGACTCCCCTGTAATAAAGACAGATTAACAGGAGAAAACCAGGCTTATCTCCCTGACACGTGAAGGACAGGAAAACTGAGTAGCTCCCTGAAGTAGCCCAGGTCATTACCTTAGATACCATCTTGAGCTAAAAACAAAAGAAACGTTGGGGTAGGGGGAAGCCCTTTAAGGCAGGTTGTCCAGCAGAACAG
This sequence comes from Myotis lucifugus, assembly GCF_000147115.1. NCBI lineage: Eukaryota > Metazoa > Chordata > Mammalia > Chiroptera > Vespertilionidae > Myotis > Myotis lucifugus. The sequence continues at coordinate 93,012 of NW_005872135.1, forward strand.
CAAACAAGGGTATGGTTGTTAACGCAGATTTAAGTCGGGGCCTTCATTGAAAATGTAGGTGGTGGGAACGGCACCAGGAGTCTGGCCCGTGGGCTCAGACCAAACCTGGGTTCGGCAACCTCGGTACTTGGGTTCTGGCTAGGAAAGAATTCAGAGCCAAGACCCAAACTGTAAGAGAACGTTTATTTGGGAAATCACAGAGGGAGAAGTCATTCCCAGAAGAAATGGGCTTAGGAAATAAGTTCTAGAGGTAAAGGAAGGGTCCTTGGAGTGTGGGAGTGAGGAAGCTAATGGTAACAGCCTGGAACAGGAAGGGGGAAGGGGAAGGCGGGTGAGTGCTCCTGGGAGGGAGAGCCCACTGAGTCCGCTGCTGAGGGTTTTAGGGGTGCTTTCCAGGTGTGGCCATTCAGGACTGTGCTCTCCACTGATTGGCTGGCAGGCACCAGGACAGGAGGTCACTATTCAATGCAGCTGGGCCTGAGGGCAGCCTTGGCGGGTTTGTTGCTTACCTGGGCTGGAGCTGAGATACAACGTTTCCCCAGGCAGGAAAGGATAGTTTTGAGTGCGTTTTGGTGTCTGTTGTAAAGTTTGTGTCTACATTCATTTCATCCCATATGGTCTCCAATTAATTACACTTCATGTGTTTTTGGAGGTCATGAGATGATTTTATTTAGCTTGAATTTCCCAAATTTAATGGATTCAGCTGGATTGCCTTAAGGGGGCGTGGCCTCCACTGAACTGTGAGCTGCCCAGCTGGCCAGCTGAGCCCACGTTGAAGACCCCACTGGCGCATGCGCGTGCTGACCCCTACATGCCTTCTCCCCCCAGCAAGCTGAGCTCCATCTCAGGATGCACAGGAGACCCCACCAGACCTTCCGGACAATGTGGGGGGACAGTGTGAGCCGTGTCTGTGCAGAGGACGCTGGTTTACCTCAGCACCCGCCCTGGAGGCTCTGCTATGAGAGGAGAGTTGTTTATTTTTTCTTTCGTTTTTTGTTTTATTTTGTTTGTTTGTTTTTCTGTGTGGTGTAACCAGTGTGTTGATTTTTTGTTGTTTGTGTGTGGCTGTCCGTTGTTACCACCGCCATTTATGAAGGTTCATTTCTCTGTTCTCTGTTCTGCTCCCGTTGGCCCGTGTCTGTTTTTATGCCAGTACCAACCTGTTTTGGTGATGATCGCTTTGTAATGTAGCTTGGAGTCAGGGATCCTGATGCCTCCAGTGTTCTTTTTCAAGATTGCTTTGGCTGTTTGTGGTTTCAAAAAATGTTAGGAATGTTTGTTCTATTTCTGTGAAAATGCCATTGGAATTTTGATCAGGATTGCCTAAATCTGAGGATCCCTGTGGGTAATAAGGGCATTTTAATGATATTAATTCTCATCCATGAGCACGGGATATCTTTTTATTCATTTGTGTCTTCCGTTTCTTTCATCAGTGTCTTGCAGTTTTCAGTGTATGAGTCTTTTGCCTCCTTACTAAATTTATTTCTAGTTATTTTGTTCTTTTTAATACAGTTGCAAGTGGGATTATTTTTTATTTTTCTCTTTCTGGTGGTCCATTATTAGTGTATAGAAACACAACTGATTTGGGTATGTTGGTTTTATATTCTGCAAATGTACTGGATTTTGGATTCTGCAAACAAACAGCTTTTTGGATGTGGAGTGAGTGATGTGGAAAATTGGAATTAAAAAAAAATTCTGCTGTGCCTACCACATCCCAGGACACCTGTGATACCCAAGGCATAGTGGCTACTAATATAATCTTCCCATAATGCCTCTCCCTGACATGGGGACTGCTCCATGGGCGATTAGCTTCACCACGTGGGTGAACTGGGTCTGCGTAGGACTTGGCCTCTGTAACAAACCTGGCTCTTCTCTGTGTCTCTGGCTTGGCCCTGACACAGGTGTTTTGAATATTGATTTACTTTCCAGTAATTTTAAAATTCTAGAAAAGGCCCTGCCCAGGAGGCTCAATTAGTTGGAGCGTTGTTCTGTACACCAAAAGATTGTGTGTTCAATTCTGGTCAGGAGGCAACCAATTGCTCTCCCCCCCCCCCCTCTCCCCCTCTCTCTCCTGTTTAAAAAAACCCCACAGCCCTAACTGGTTTGGCTCAGTGGATACAGTGGATAGAGCTTCGGCCTGTGGACTGAAAGGTCCCAGGTTTGATTCCGGTCAAGGGCATGTACCTTGGTTGCGGGCACATCCCCAGTAGGAGGGGTGCAGGAAGCAGCTGACCGATGTTTCTCTCTCATCGATGTTTCTAACTCTCTATCCCTCTCTCTGTTTCAGTAGCAGCACAGACATGTACTTCTCTCTGCACTCAGATTCCGCAGCCGTCATGGCTTCGCCACATTTGCCATTTCGCATGAAGCAATGCAGTGTGTTCTATGCAGAGTAAGTGCACTGTCCCAGAAGATCGTGTTGGTTTCCACGTTGTAATCTCATCCATGGTCCCACGTCAGCTTTCACCGCCTGTCCCAGCAGTGTGAAAGGTCTTTTTCCATTTGAGACCATCCTGTTCTTCTGGTCTGTTACCGAGACTTACCCTCATTTTCACAACCCTGATGGAGTTAAAGTTCACAGATGACTCTGACCTGGGTGCCTGTTTCTGCCCAGCTTCCTTCACTTCGGATGGATGTTTCTTTCAGTGTTGTAACATGTGTCAGTACTTCATTTTTTTTCATTGTGATTTATTATATGCAACATGACATTTACAGCTTAACCCATTTGAAGTATAGAGTTCTATGGCATTAACTGCATTTACATTGTGTGCAGCTATCAACACCATCCATCTTCAGAACTTTATTTTCCTCAAGTGGAATTGTATCCATTAAACACTAACTTCCTATTCTCCTTTCCCCCTATTCCCTGACTACATTCCACTTTCTCTGAATTTGATTTCTGCAGGTGCCTCCTATAAGTGGAATCATTTAATATTTGTCTTTCTGTGACTGTCTTATGATGACCTCAGGGTTGATCCATGTTGTAGCCGGAGTCAGAATTTCCTCAGTTTTTAGGCTGAATAATATCTCACCGTGTATATATCACATTGTGTTTGTCCATTCATTCATTGATACACACTTGGGTTGCTTCCACCCCTGGCTACTGTGAATCATGCTGCTATGAATATGGGTGCACAAATGTCTGTTCAAGTCCCTGCTTTCAGATCCTTTGGGTATGTACCCTGAAGCAGAATTGCTGGATTCTACATTAATTCTGTGTTTAAGTTTTTGAGGAACTGCCAGTGGAGTTGTTGAACTATTTGGTAATTCTTTTGAGGAAACACCAAACTATTGTACACAAAGTAAAATGGCCGCACCATTTTACATTTGCACAAGGAATGTCTAAGGGTTTGAATTTCTCTATGTCATTGTTAACATTTATTATTTGTAGTTTTCTGGATTATAGCCATTCTAGTGAGTGTGAAGGGTTACCATTGTGGGTTTAATTTGCATTTCCATCACGACTAAGGATTTATAACATCTTTTCCTGTGCTTGTTGGCCATTTGTGTGTCTTCTCGGGAGAAGGGTCTATCCGAGTCCATTTTAAAGATTTAGTTGATGAGTTGTACAGGACCTTGTGTGTTCCGGATACCAGTTATCAGAGATACAATGTGCAACTATTTTGTTCCATTCTGTGGGCTGTCGATTCACTCTCTAGATAGCTTCTTTTGATGCACAAAAGGTTTTAATTGTGAGGAGATCTCATCTATTTTTTTCTTTCATTGCCTGTGCTTTTTGTAAGATCCAAGGTCATGAAGATTCATGTTTTCTTTGAGAGTTTATTTTACCTACTACATTTAAACCTTTTATATATTTTGAGTTAATTTCTGTATGTGCTGTGAGGTAAGGGTCCAGTTTCATTGCTCTGCTGGTGAATAGTCAGCACCATTTGTTGAAAAGACCTTTCTTGACCCAATTTGATGATGTCTGCCCCTGTCAAACATCAGATGTCTGTGGACGGATGGGCTTATTTCTGGGCTCTCATTTCAGTTCTGTTCATTTATATGTATAGTCGTGTGTCACATAATCACATTTTGGTCAACGACAGACCACATGTACAATCATGATCCCATAATATGATAATGGAGCTGAAAAATTCCTATGGTCTAGTGATGATGCAGCTATCCTCATGTATTTGTGGTGCTTCTGGTGTGAACACACCTACTGACAGTCATATAAAAGTGTAGCACATATAATTAAGTACAGCACATAACACTTGATAATGATAATAAATGACCATGTTATTGGTTAATGTATTTACTATACAATACTTTTATCATTATTTTAGTGTCCTCTTTCTACTTAAAAAGTTTCCTGTGAAACATTATGCTGTGTGACACCAACACCAGCCTCGTACATCTCATTTCTACTGTCTCTTTTTAAAATTTATATTTTTAAATTAAAGTAAAATTATTTTTATTTAAAAATGTATACATTTTATTAAAATTAAAATGACATTTGACAATTTCTAATTTACTGGTTTATGTTACAATGTAGTGTTGAACTTTAATTTTCCTTATGTAAATATTTAAATTTTAAATCTTTTTTATTATTGTGGTAAGGTACAGTGGCTTTGAGCACGTACATATTTTTGTGCAACCATCACCATCATTCATCTCCAGAACTTTTGACCTCCTACACTGAAACTCTGTAGCCATTAAACAACTCCCCTTTCTCCCTCCCTCTACCTTCTGGCAACCACTATTCTACTTTCTATCTGTATGAATGTGACAATTCTCAGTACGCCATACAGTATTTGTCCTTTTTAACTGTTTTCCCCACACTTAGCATAATGTCTTTGAGGTTCATTCATATTGCAGCATATTGGAACTTACTTCCCTTTTTAAGGCTGAATAGTATTCCATTGTGTGTTTATACCACATTTACAAATTCTAAGCCTTTAAGCTTTGTCTCTCAAATTAGATTGTAAACTTCATAAGAATAGACACTCCATATTGTTAATATTTTTAGCCCATAATATAATATTCAATGTTTTATAAATGTTTGGTGGTAGACAAACCAATTGGAAGTAATCTGATAAATTAGGAATACTATTATTATTCTCTCAGTATTCTTTTTTTACAGAGGAGAAAACTGAATCTTGGGCAGTCTAAGTTTTTTTAAAATCATTTTTTTATTTTTCAGTTACAGTTGACATACAGTATTATTATATGAGTTTCAGGTATACCCCCAGTGACTAGACAATATATTACTAACTGGTCATCCCAATAAATCTTGTACCCATCTGACATCATACATACTTATTAGAATATTGACTATATTCTCAATGCTTTACATCCTCATGACTATTCTGTAACCAATCTGTACTTCTTAATCCCTTCACCTTTTTTATCCTTTCCCCAACTCCCTCCCATCTGGCAACTGTCAAAATGTTCTCTGTATCTATGGAGTCTGTTTCTGTTCTGCTAGTTTATTTTGTTTTTAGATTCCATAGTTGATAGATATTTATTGCCATTTTATTGTTCATCATTTTTATAGATTTTCCACTTTCTTCTTAAAGAAGACCCTTCAGCATTTCATGTAATACTAATTTCGTGGTGATGAACTCCTTTAGCTTTTTCTTGTCTAGGAAGCTCTTTATCTATCCTTAGATTCTAAATGATAGCTTTGCTGGGTAGAGTAATCTTGGTTGTAGGTTCTTGCTATTCATCACTTTGAATATTTATTGCCACTCCCTGTGGCCTGCAGAGTTTCTGTTGAGAAATCAGCTGACAGTCATATGGGCACTCCCTTGTAGGTAACTAACTGCTTTTAAGATTCTTTGTTTTTAACCTTTTGCATTTTAATTATGATGTATCTTGGTGTGGGCCTCTTTGGGTTCATCTTGTTTGGGACTCTGAACTTCCTGGACTTGTATGTCTATTTCCTTCACCAGGTTAGGGAAGTTTTCTGTCATTTTTTTCAAATGGGTTTTCAACTTCTTGCTCTCCCTCTTCTCCTTTCTGCAATCCCATGATGCAAATGTTGGTTCACTTGAAGTTGTCCCAGAGGCTCCTGATACTCATTTTTTATTTTGGATTCTTTTTCTTTTTGCTCTTCTGATTGGGTGTTTTTGCTTCCTTATATTCTAAATGACTGATTTGATTATTAGCTTCATCTACTGTACTGTTGATTCCCTATAGATTATTCTTCATTTCAGTTAGGGCAGCGGTTCTCAACCTGTGGGTCGCGACCCCTTTTGGGGTCGAACGACCCTTTCACAGGGGTCGCCTAAGACCATCGGAAAACACATATATAATTACATATTGTTTTTGTGATTAATCACTATGCTTTAATTATGTTCAATTTGTAACAATGAAATTGGGGGTCACCACAACGTGAGGAACTGTATTAAAGGGTCGCGGCATTAGGAAGGTTGAGAACCACTGAGTAGGGTATGTTTCACTTCTGACTGGTCCTTTTTTATGCTGTTGAAGCTCTCACTAAGTTCATTGAGCGTCCTTATAACCAGCATTTTGAACTCTGCATCTTTTTCTGGAGTTTTGTTTTTTTCTTTGGGACATGTTTCTTTGTCCCCTCATTTTGGCAGCTTCCCTGTGTTTGTTTCTGTGTATTAGGTAGAGCTGCTGTGTCTCCGGGGCTTGGTAGAGTGCCCTAATGTAGTAGGTGTTCTGTAGGGTCCAGTGGCACAGCCTCCATGATCACCCAAGCTGGGCACTTGAGGTGTATCTCCCCACCTCTCCCCCACCCCCCTGTGGGCTGTGTACACCTTCCTGTTGTAGTTGAGCCTTGATTACTGTTGGCACGTCAGTGGGAAGGATTTATCCCCCAGGCTGATCAGCAGCAAGGACTGGCTACTACCACCAACCACCGTGGAGGATCAGCTGTGCAGGGGCCCACCCCACAGAGTAGGACTTAATTCAGCAGGGCTCTGATGTCTGCTGAGTCCACCCCTTGAGTGTATCATTTGTGGAAGTGGTTGGATGTTGCTGCAATGTAGCCTGAAGCTGTCTACGAGGTGCCCTGGTTCTGGGGCTTCCCAGGAGGTGCCAGCCAAGATCAGCCACCACTATTATCCTGTCTGGGGCCTCCTGGCATGAGCTACAAAGTGATCTGAAGATGGCTGCTACTTGTGTTGGGCTTGGAGGTGCCCAAGTGAGGCCAAGCTGCTAACTGAGGCTGGCTGTGGCTAGTGCCTGGTCTGGGTCCACTTAGGTCTGGGGCCACTTAGCGAGAGGTATGGTGCAAGCCATTTGTATTGAAAAACTACTGGATGGGCCTGCAATTTGGTGGGGCAGGGTCTCAGGGAATCACCATGGCGGGGGCACACCGTGTGAGCCAGGTCAATGGAGACTCAGATATGGTGCCCACCTGCTGCTCTTTGGGGCAGTTGTCTCAGAAAAGGAACAATAGCCTCTGCCAGCACTTTTGTCTGGCAGAAAGTTGCCCCTCCCAAGCTCTCAATTTGATGCCAGACAATTCTGTTTCTTCCTCTTTGTCCCTGGTTTCTTTCAAGCTGTTGCCCCAGCACGAGTCCAGAGGGAGTGAGTCTAAATAAATCCGTGCATGGGCTCTTTATGAGGAACTTCCTGGGATTCCAGCAGCTTTTTGTCTTCCTCAGCTGCAACCCTGCTGGTTCTTACAGCCAGAAGTTATGGGAACTTCTCTTCCTGGTACTAAAACCCTGGCTGGGGGAGAGAGTGGGAAGCAGGGGTAGCTTGTTCTGTCTTTGTCCCTCCTACCACTCTCAATGTGGTTGGTTAAGTTTAGAAAGTTAGATTTAATGTTAGGGTTAGGTTGAGTTTAAGTATAAGGTTAAGGTTTATGTTAAGGTTAGATTTATGGATATAGAGAGCATTAGGTATAGGGTTAGGGCTAGGATTGTGGTTAGGTATAGAGTTAGGGTTAGAATTAGTTTAGGATTAGGATTGGTTTAAGATTAGGTATAGGGTAAGGTTTAAAGTTAGGATCAGGTTTAGGGTTGAAGTAAGGTTAGGGTTAAAGTTATGGGTGCAGTTTGGATTAGCATTAGGGTTAATCTTAGGGTTAGATATGTTAGATTTGGGGTTGAAGTAAGGTATGAGATTAGAGTTATTGTTAGGATTGTGGAAAGTGTTAGGTATAAAGAAGGGTTAGGTTGAGATTAGGTAAGGGTTTAGGGGTAGAGTTGGAATTGAGGTTAGTGTTAGAGTTGGGGTTAAAGTTAGGATTAGGTTTGAGGTTAGGCATAAAT